>NC_043004.1:12256380-12273880 GCF_006345805.1 Octopus sinensis
CTTTCCATCTACCAAATCCACTCACAAGGCTTTGGTTGGCCCAAGGTTATAGTAGAAGACACAAGATGCCATGCAGTGGGACTGAACTGGGAATCGTGTGTTTGGAAAGCTACCTTCCTTCAGCAATTTCAATGGTTCTCCAAGAGTAAAAAGGATTTAATAACGCTGCTGTAGAGATTGACCTCCTCATTTAAGTAAACATTGTATGCTTGCTTTGGAGGTGACAAACTTGATCACTTATCCTTCTAGTATTATTGCAACTGGAATAAGACTTCAGAAGTACGAAGCACACAACACACCTGAAATCACAAATCTCCGTAGCTTTTGCAATATTTTTGTAGTTTCTCTTCTAAACTTATTTATAACCGATGAAGTCAAACCTTTTGAAGAAATAATTTATCAAATCTATATCATCTCTCTCTCTCTCTCTCTCTATATATATATATATATATATGTATATATATATATGTGTGTGTGTGGTATTTTATTTCTCCTTTATATAGCAAATCAAGATGGGAAATATTCACTTTATCATTGCATTAACAACAGTTTCTTGTCACATCATCACATTAGCAGTTTCTAACCAATTTCAGGATTGAGTTACTGGATTAATTCCATATCAATCATCAGTCTGAAAAATTAATCTTGATAAGATGCATTATTGCCACTAGGAAATAATACAGAGTGGTATAAGTGAGATGTATGTGTGAAAGACAAACTGGCGCAGTCAGTTTGTCATTTCTGTTCTATAGAATATAGAGTTTTGCAATATTTATTACAGGAGGCGGCAAGCTGCCAGAAACGTCAGCATGCTGGGTGAAACGCTTAGCGGTATTTTGTCTGTCTTTACAGAAGGCGGCGAGCTGGCAGAAGCGTTAGCACGCCGGGCGAAATGCGTAGCCATATTTCGTCTGTCGCTACGTTCTGAATTCAAATTCCGCCGAGGTCGACTTTGCCTTTCATCCTTTCGGGGTCGATTAAATAAGTACCAGTTACGCACTGGGGTCGATAAAATTGATTTAATCCGTTTGTCTGTCCTTGTTTGTCCTCTCTGTGTTTAGCCCCTTGTGGGTAGTAAAGAAATAGGTATTTTGTCTGTCTTTACATTCTGAGTTCAAATTCCGCCTAGGTCAACTTTGCCTTTCATCCTTTCGGGGTCGATAGATTAAGTACCAGTTGTATACTGGGGTCGATCTAATCGACTGGCACGCTCCCCAAAAATTTCGGGCCTTGTGCCTAGAGTAGAAAAGAATATTTATTACAGCATTCTGTGCTGAGATTTGATCTCAGTTCTTATCCTGGTGTCAATGTTGTCTTAAGGGCAAGTTGCCTGAGTGCTCAACAAGTCTAGGGGCCCATTGTTAATCTATAAATGTTGTGGATGTGTACATAGGGACTGCATGAATCTAGGGGCCCATGCTTAACTAAGAATGCTGTGAATGTATAAATAGAGGCCCCATGAGTCTAGGGTCCCATGAATCTAGGGCTCTCTTCCTAACGTATGAATACTGCAGTTGGATACATAGGGGTCCCATGAGTTCAAGAGCCCACTGCTAATCAATGAATGTTATGGTTTTGCACATAGAAGCCCACTGAAATCCCATGAATCCCATAGAAATTCCATGAATCTAGGGATCCACTGCTAATCTATGAATGTTGCCTGTGGTTGTGTATATAGGGGCCCCATGAATCTAGGAACCCACTGCTAATCTATGAATGTTGTGGTTGCATATACATGGACCCCACTACAGTAATTTCCTTAGGGTTCTTGTTATGCACATCAATTACTCTACCTCCCTGCTATTAGTGATCACTAAGGAAAGACCTCACTTTGCATTTTGTCTCTCTCCAGCATCAGTAAAATAAAGTAACAGTTAAGGACTAAGTACTGGAGTTGGTTTGATTAACCCTTTTCCCCTATTTAGTGATCTCATGCATGTATATATGTATCAGTCTATCTGTGTATGTGTGTGTCTATATGTATTTATATGTATGTATGTGTGTATGTGGATATATATATGTATATATATATATATAGTTATGAATAAAAAAATATATATATATGTATGTATGTATGTATCATCATCATTTAATGTCCATTGTCCATGCTGGCATGGGTTGAACTGTTTGACTGGGTTACTCGACCAGAAGAAAACTCTAACTGGGCCCTACCTGCAAGGTCATGTGCTGTTTATCTTGATATGAGATCACCATGTCACGCACATATGATTGTGATGCATGTGCCTAGTGTACCCTTATCAGACGGGTAGTCATGATGGGTATACTGGGCTTCGTATATTTTACCCCAGTGTCACTTTGATGGCATGCACTGTTCTCTCACTCAATAATTATAATATAATAATAATAATAATAATAATAATAATCATGTGGGCGTGCTATGGTTTGTAGTAGGATGTTAAATAGTCAAGTGTCCTGAAAGTGACTTGTTGTGGATGGTAGTATATGTATGTATATAAATATGTATGTTGATTCAGTTTTTGGTAAGGAACAGGCAGTACTGTCACTTGATCTGTTAGAAAAAGCATCTACATCTTGCATAAATCACACCCTACCATCCTAAACTTGTTGGTCATGGCTGGAATACTCTTAATCAGGGATCAGCTCAGCTAGAACTGACCTGTGGCTAAACAAAAAAAAAATTACAAAATCAACAATAAAAACTACTACTTATTGCTTTATTGCCCACAGGGGGGCTCAACATAGAGGGGACAAACAAGGACAGATAAATGGATTAAGTCGATTACATCGACCCCAGTGCATAACTGGTACTTATTTAATCGACCCCCGAAAGGATGAAAGGCAAAGTCGACCCCGGTGGAATTTGAACTCAGAACATAACGGCAGACGAAATACCGCTAAGCATTTCACCCGGCGTGCTAACGATTCTGCCAGCTCTCTGCCCTCTACCATTACTACTACTATTACTACTACCACCACCACCAACACCAACACTACAACCGTGTCTGTTGTTCTGTTAGATCCATTAATTTCAAGCTGATATATACTTTGTTTCACAAGATTGAAATAACATAACACTCCCCACTACCACCACCATCACCACTGAATTTTCTTCACTATCTGCCTCTTTCTACCCCTCTGAGAAATAATAGGAGAACCTGTATCTGGTCATTCAAAGTGCTAGAAATTACAGCCAAATCTCCCTCAGATAACACATTCTACTGACTTTCAAGTAAGATAAACACAATGGTTAATCTAGCCCTGAATATATAGAATGTATGAAAATCATTGGGGAATGTCATGGGTGGAAATAAAATATACATACATGTGCTTCTTCAGAGATGATCCAGGATTTAATAACAACCACCATAGCCAGTATCATCACTTCTCAATCCTCTTATCTCCTCTTACTCCTCCTTCTCCTCCTCCTCCTTCTGGAGGGCTGGGTTGGGTGTGGAGGTGATTCCTGGAGATATTTCTTTGCATCTTTGTCAAATGTTGTTGTTGGTGGTGGAAGGGCAGCAGTGTATGTATGGGAGAGGCAGGTAGAGGTGGAGTTTTGCAGTTATTGTGTAGGATAGGACCAATTTGATCTGACAAGAAGAACCCTTTTAAATTTGGAGGTTCACCAAAACTGGGTTACACCCCCTCCATCCTTTCATCCCCCCCTCTCTCTCTCTCTCTCTGTAATCATTTATTTTTTTTACTCTTTTACTTGTTTCAGTCATTTGACTGTGGCTATGCTGGAGCACTGCCTTTAGTCGAACAAATTGACCCCAGGACTTATTCTTTGTAAGCCTAGTATATTTATTCTATCAGTTACTTTTGCTGAACTGCTATGTTACATGAGTTAGTGAGTTTAATTCTTGGACCAGGCTGTGTGTTGTGTTCTTGAGCAAATACTTATTTCATGTTACTCAAAAATAACTCAGCTATAGAAATGAGTTGTGATGTCACTGGTGCCAAGCTGTATCTCTCTTTGCCTTTCCCTTTGATAACATCAGGTGTGGAGAGGGGCAGCTTGTGTCCAGGCTTGTGCTTCGGAGGATTACTTTCTAAATGCAATCCCATGGTCATTCATAATGGAAGGGGGTCTTTACCCTTTACCCTTTACACGTGTTCAGATATTATCAGCATCATTCAGCATCTCTTTTCCATCCTAACAAGGGCTGGATAGTTTGACCAGACCAAAGATCCGCTGGACTGCATCAGCTTTCATATAGTTTCTATAGTGGAGTGCCCTTCCTAACACCAGCCACTCTACAGAGCGTACTGGGTCCTTTTACCATGACACCAACACTAGTGAGGTTGCCAAATAACTTACATGACAGGAAAATAAACTCCCGTGGCTGAGTGAGAATGTACTCTAGAGGCGGGGTAGGATGTCATTATGTCAGGTGATGAGGGCCCAAATGGGGCCAAAGTATGAAAGAAGGACAAGCACAGGTGGCATGCAGATGGAATCATTAGAACATTGGAAAATATACCTTGCAGTATTTCTTCTGCCTCTGACACTCTGGGTTCAATTCTTGTTGAAGTCAACTCTGCCTTTCGTCTTTTCGGGGTTAATAAATCAAGTACCAGTGAGACACTGGTGATGATGTAATCAACTAGTCCCCTCCCACAAAATTTCGAGCTTTGTGTCTTTAGAAGAAAGGATTATTATTATTATTACTATTATTATTATTATTAGTTTTAGTATTATCATTACCATTTACTGAAGTGGTGAGCTGGCAGAAATGCTAGCATGCCAGGCGAAATACTTAACAGTATTTCATCTGTCTTCGTGTTCTGAGTTCAAATTCTGCTGAGGCTGATATAACCTTTCCTTCTTTCAGGGTCAATAAATTAAGCACTTGTAATCGACTAATCCCCTCTTCTAAAATTTCAGGCCTTGTGCCTTAAGTGGAAAGGATTATTATTACTGCTGTTGTTAAGGTAGTGAGCTGGCAGAACCGTTGGCACGCCGGGCAAAATGCTTAGTAGTATTTCATCTGCTGCTACATTCTGAGTTCAAATTCCGCCGAGGTCATCTTTGCTTTTCATCTTATCAGGGTTGATTAAATAAGTACTAGTTGTGCAGTGCACCGATATAATCGACTTCATCCCTTCCTCCAAATTTGAGGCCTTGTGCTTCCAGTCGAAAGAATTATTGTTGTTGCTGTTGTTATCAAAATTTTTATTGAGCTGACAAGTTTGTACAATCATTAGCACATTGGACACAATAAGTAGCAGCATTTCATTGAACCTTTGTGCTCTGAGTTTAAATTCCACCGAGGTCAACTTTGCCTTTCATCCTTTCAGAGTTGATGAAATAAATACCTGTTGCACACTGGGGCCAATGCAACTGACTTGTCCCCACCCCACCAAACTTCAGGCCTCGTGCCAAAATTTCAAACCATTATGAGGACAGATACATTCCTCTTTGGTAGAGCTCTCATTGACTTTTTCAAGTTTCACTTGAAAGGGAAATTGTGAGTGGAGAGGGAAGTGCAGTCCTTGAGTAAGTTTATTGAAAGGTGGGTGAAAGTTGCAAAAATGTCAAGAGTGGATGGTACCTCTCTAAGTGTTGACCTGTGAGTTGGAGATAAGGAAATGGAGAGGGCACTTGCACATAGAGTTTCAGATTGTACAAAAGGAGGCGAGCTGGCAGAACTGTTTGCACGCGGGCGAAATGCGTAGCTGTATTTCATCTGCCATTACCTTCTGAGTTCGAATTCCACCGAGGTCGACTTTGCCTTTCATCCTTTCGGGGTCGATAGATTAAGTACCAGTTATGTACTGGGGTCGATGTAATCGGCTTAATCCGTTTGTCTGTCCTTGTTTGTCCCCTCTATGTTTAGCCCCTTGTGGGTAGTAAAGAAACAGATTATCCCTAGAGGTGTTTCTGTATCAGGAGGGCCCTATTCTCTATCGTCTCCCCCTACATTTTTTTTTGCCTTTGTATGCTATGCATATGTCCCTTCTTTTCCATCATATACCGTGTATACTTTTTTTAAAAATTTCATTATTATATGTAAACCCCCATAATTTATATTTGTCTCCCATCTTTTGCCCTTGTGACAAATAAATGAAATCATCGTCATCGTTGTCGTCGTCGCCGCCGCCGCCGTCGTCGTTGTTGTTGTTAATAAAAAAGGTAATGAGCTGGAAGAACCATTAGCATGTCAGACAAAAATGCCTACCAGCATTTCTTGTGACTCTTTATGTTCGGAGTTCAAATTCCTCTAAGGTCAACTCTGCCTTTCATCCTTTCAGGGTGAAGTACTGGGAGCAATATAATCGACAGTGCCTTTCCCAGTTGCTGGCTAAAACTGAGGAAGAGGTTGTCTACTAAAATTTGCAAAACTATTATTATTATTATTAACATCATCATCATCATCATCATCAACTGAATTCTTCTGGCAGAAAATCATTCTTCCATTTAAAGAACTTAGAAGAACATAGCTTAAGATAAGAATGTGATAAACTAAATTTTAAAGGAAAAAAATGGAAAAATATAATGAAAAATACCCCCCAAAAAAAATCAGTGATAAAACAAAGTAAGTTAAAATAAGTGCATAACGGCTTTTCCATCCCTGCAAACACAGCAACAACAACAACAGGAATCTAAACATATCAAAGAGAACAAAACCCTATACCCTTAGAAGGACCTAGGTTATATATGTCTAATGAGTTAACCATAAACTGATTTGTACCAGTTGATCTCTTCTTACTGAAAGTACAGTTAAAGGTTTAATGTTCTCATTTGAGCTCGACTTAGAGTTGTGATGTGTGTAAATAATTCCAACTGCACACTCAAACACACACACATACACACACACACACACACACACACACACAACACACACACACACACACACACACACACAATGACTCACATGCGATCAGACTGCATATCCAAACATGTATACAAGTATGCATATCCAAATACACACATATATATACTCCATGCCAGCATGGAAACACGTTAAATGATGATGATGATGTATATAATATATAATGTATGTATGTATTTAATGTGTGTGTGTCATTGTTTGTCCACATAACTGAGCAGTTCAGCAAAAGAGACTGATAGTATAAGTAATAGGCTTACAAAGAATAAGTCCTGGGGTCGATTTCTTTGACTAAAACCTTTTAAGGTGGTGTTCCAGCATGGCCGCACTCAAATGACTGAGACAAGTCGAAGCATAAAAGAATAAAAGAATGTGTGCAAGATTTTGATTTTGTATGTATTTACATTGTGTGTGTGTGTGTTTGTATGCGTGGGTGTGTGTGTGTATAGGCATGTTGGTTTGTGGGTAAGGTGTTGCATTCATGACTATAAGATTGTGGTTTCGATTCCTGGAGAAGGCAATATATTGCATTCTTGAGCAAAACACTTCATTTCATGTTCCCTACAACTGACCAGCATTTCATTGTATGTGTGTATGTGTGGTAGGGGTATATTTACAAGAAACCAGCCTTATGAACCTATGGCTTGAGAAGGGCCTTTAATCCTTTCCTTCAATTGATATCATCAAAATCATCATCATCATTTAATGTCTGTCTTCCATGCTAGCATGGGCTGCATGGTTTCACCACAGTTGGCAAGCTGGAGAGCTGTACCAGGTTTCAACCTAATTTGGCTTGGTTTCCACGGTTGGGTGCCCCTCCTAAAGCCAACCACATTCATTTCCTTTGATGTTGAGGATGCTCTTTATTTCTAATCCAAGTTTCTCACCTCTATCTGCTCATTGAGCGAATTCACTCAATGATAAAGTAAATGTACATTATTTACATTTGACAGATATTTGTCCTTATCTTGTTTGTTGTTAGGACAACGTTTTGGCTGATATACCCTCCAGCCTTCATCAGGTGTCTTGGGGAAATTTCGAACCTGGGTTCTCATTCCTAAGGTGTTTTTCAATGTTATCATTCCTGGTCAAGGAATCGAACTCACTACCTCATAATTGTGAACCTGACACTCCCACCACTGAGCCATGTGCTCATTACATGTATGCATATATATGTGCATGTATATATATATATATATACATACATATACATATAAATTCATATGTATATCTATATATGTGCGTGTATGTAAATATATATATATATATATATATATATATAATATGTATATATGTATATATTTATATGTATATATATATATATATATATATATATATATATATGTATAATAATATTAGGGGGTAAATCCAAACTTACAGGGAAAAATTAGATTTAGGATTAAATCTAATTTTATAGTATAAATATATATATATATTATATTAAATTAGAGATAAAACCACTATTAGGCAAATCAAATAGTGAAAATCATAAACCAATACATAGAAATAAAATTAATTAATATAAAATATATAGAATATAAAATTCAAAATTTAAAATATTTAAATTAGTGTTAAAATTTTAAAATTTATTTATATTAATAATTTATACTTATAAATTTCTAAATATATATATATATATATATATATATATATATATAACAATTGCAGCGTGGAAGGTGTTTATAAGCCATTTAAGAAACACACAAAAGCCGTTCGATTCACTTCAACATTTAAGTTTAATTTGTCAAAATATACGATCTCAGATCAAATTACTTGCTATGCGAGTACATCTCTGTATATATATATATATATTTTATTATTATTTTATTTATTTTTTTGTTTTTAAATATAACTATCAAAATGTATTAAAAGTTTAATATAAGATAAAGAGTTGCATATGCTTGTGTGTATACTTGTCTAGACATCATATGATGTCTAGACAAGTGTTATAAATGAGCATCACTGTCATAAAAGTGTTCATTTTCAGTTTTCCACGAAAAACATGTCTAGCTAGGGGAGAAATATTACCTTACTTGGAAACAAGTGAGAGTCAGTAATAGGAAGGGCATCTGGCCCTAAAAAATCCGAAGTCATGCAAGCATGAAAAAGTGGGCATTAAATGATGATGATGATGATGATGATGATGATGATGGTGATGTTGATGATGATGATGACGATGATGACGATGATGACGATGATGATCATCATCATCTACTGTGAACATAACCAAAGTAGTGAGACAGCATAATTGTTTATAGTCTGTGTCCATTTGTATTGTTTGAGGGTTGAGAGAATGTGGGGCAGATTGAGGAAGACATGTAGGAATGGAAGAAAGAGAGAGAGATATGTAGATATATTGCTAGAGAAAGAGAGGGAAAAAGAGAGGGTGGGTGAGATAGAGGGTCAGAGGAAGAATGACTGAAATAGAGTAATAGTGACCAAAGGTTGAGAAAGAAAGACATGAGTGAGAGAGGAAGCCAAAGTGGGAAAGATGGAGAGGTAGATAGAATGAAGCAAGGAGAGAGAGAGAAAGCAAGAGTAAGTGGGAACAGTGGGTATACGAAGTAAGAGAGAGTGAAACAGCAAAAGGAAGAGAGAAGGGAGAGAGAGAAGTTTACTAAAGGGCTGCATAGGAAACCTGAATTTTTCAAGTCTCAAGTGGGTGGAACCAGTAGCATGTACCATTGTTTGTCTTAGAAAAAGGAAGAAAGTGTGGGACCATTTCCCCTCCCCCACTTTTCTCCAACAACAATACGCTTACATGACCATTGCCATAGAGAAAGCGGAAGGCTGATGCGTGCAATAATGTCAAGCGCTACCAATGACTCTTGTATCTCGGCTGACAATTTCAGACAGGAACAAGTGGTAATTAACACCTCCATTGTATTATTATTATCATTATTATTATTATTTAAGGCGGCAAGCTGGTAGAATTGTTAGCACACCAGGCACAATGCTTAGCAATATTTCGTCTGCCAGTACGTTCTGCGTTCAAATTCCGCTGAGGTTGACTTTGCCTTTCATCCTCTAGGGGTTGATAAATTAAGTACTAGTGAAACACTGGTGTCAATGTAATAAACTAGTCCCCTCCCCACAAATTTAAGGCCTTGTGCCTCCATTAGAAAGGACTATTATTATTATTATTGTTATTATTATTATTATTTTATTATTGTTATTTAAGGTGGCGAGCTGGCAGAATCATTAGCATGCCAGGCAAAATTCTTAACATTATTTTGTCTGCCGCTACGTTCTGAGTTCAAATTCTGCCAAAGTCGACTTTGCCTTTCATCCTTTCAGGGTTGATTAAATAAGTACCAGTTATGCACTGGATCGATGTAATCGACTTAATCCCTTCCCCCAAATTTGAGGACATGTGCTTCCAGTAGAAAGGATAATTATCATTATTGTTGTTCTTCTTATTGTTATTATTATTATTATTATTATTATTATTATTATTCCTTTGTCAGAGATAATCATGGTTACAAGTATGGCCATGTGGTTAAGATGTTGATTGATATCCAAAGGGTTTCAGGTTCAGTCCCCTATTGCACAGTACTTTTAACAAGTTATATTTACCATATTTGTTGACTGCTCAGCCAATATTGCCCAGCCAAGTATTTCTTGGAGTAATCCATAATTCTGACCTGAAAGCTCTCTGGAACAAACTTCTCAATTTGTTTATGCCAGTGACCAGTGTCTCTCATGGCATATCATTGCTTTCTTGTTTCCTCCATTAACCCTCTGTAGGATCATCATCATCATACTGACATGAGTTGTATGGTTTGACAGGAGCTGGCCAGCCGAGGAGCTGTCAAGGCTCCAATTGTTTGTTTTGACATGGTTTCTATGACTGGATGTCCTTCCTAATGCCAGACATCTTTACAGAGTGTACGGGATGCTTTTTATGTGGCACTGCTGCAGGTACAAGCATTCCATCACATCGCATTGCCTGACTCATAAGAGATTGTGAGCGTATGGAAACATTTCAGATGCTAAGAGTCCAGTCTTGGATTTTTGTTCAATTCAAAACCACAGCTACATCAGAGAGATGAACTGTGCAAAGATGTGCACCAGAAATGCTTATTATTTAAGCATCTCTGCAGTCTGTGTGTCATTATCCAAAACATATCAAAGCTCAGTTCTATATTTAAGAGATGAGGAATTATGTACATTATTTACATTTGATGAATATTTGTCCTCATCTTATTTGTTGTATGCCCACAGGCATATGGCGTAGTGATTAAAAGTGCGGGCTACTAACCCCAAGATTCTGAGTTCGATTCCAGGCATTGACCTGAATAATAATAATAATAATAATAATAATAATAATAATAACTTTGAAAAATACCTTAGGAATGAGAACCCAGGTTCGAAATTTCCCCAAGACACCTGATGAAGGCTGGAGGGTATATCAGCCGAAACGTTGTGTTAACAACAAACAAGATGAGGACAAATATCTATCAAATGTAAATAATGTATATCAAATCTCTGCTGACCAATACATGTGGTGCAGACAGCAGATGGACTTGCTGACCAGTGAAATGCATCCCTTATGCAAAAATGAAAAGAGACAGTTCCAGTCTCATCTCAATGACTTGTAGAGATGCTGTATTTCATTATATAACCATATTATACTATAAACTATACTAAATGTTCTTATAAGTCAATACCATGTTCTGTTGTGTTAGCAGTGCATTTTACATCACTCATTAAGGTTATCATCATCATCATCATCATTGTTTAACGTCCGTTTTCCATGCTAGCATGGGTTGGACGGTTCGACCGGGGTCTGGGAAGCCAGGAGGCTGCACTAGGCTCCAGTCTGATCTGGCAGTGTTTCTACAACTGGATGCCCTTCCTAACGCCAACCACTCCGTGAGTGTAGTGGTTGCTTTTTATGTGCCACCGGCACAGGTGCCAGGGGAGGCTGGCAACGGCCACCTGCAGATATTCAATAGAAATTATAACCAGCACTGATTCTTGTATCAACATTTTGTATTCGAGATCTCAGCCATTTACTTCTGACATCTCATATACGAAACATCATATTAAAAAGTAAGTACTGGCTATGATTCTCATAGAATATTTGTGGAGATAACCTTACCAACCTCATGTTTTCTCAGGCTTCCATCTTATCAAAAGTGGCCTGAGGGAAGACCTAACAGTCCCTCGCCTCTGTCCATTCTTTGAGAGATAGCTTCCTATCCATTCATTTCTTGGTAAGACTGTCTTTTCTGGCACAATTTTATTGGGGCTTCTATTTCTTGGAGTTAACTGGTTTTCTGCTTCCTCCAGTTATTCCCACTAATCTCATTGCCAGTGTAGTCTAGAAGTATAGCCTATCTATTGCACATGAATTTTAACTATGAAATCTCATGTGGAGCCCCAGGGGTCACATAGACTACAATTGAAAACCACGGATTTTGATGATCAGTGAGCCTGCTAGAAACAGCAGCCATCTTATAAAATGGAAGATCACATAAAGCACTATATCTAGAAATAAAAGATGAAAGAATGGTCACAGGCGCAGGAGTGGCTGTGTGGTAAGTAGCTTGCTTACCAACCACATGGTTCCAGGTTCAGTCCCACTGCGTGGCACCTTGGGCAAGTGTCTTCTACTATAGCCTCGGGCCGACCAAAGCCTTGTGAGTGGATTTAGTAGACAGAAACTGAAAGAAGCTCATCGTATATTTGTATATATATATATCTGTGTGTATATGTTTGTGTGTCTGTGTTTCTCCCTCCAATATCGCTTGAAAACCAATGCTGGTGTGTTTACCTTCCCATAACTTAGCGGTTCAGCAAAAGAGACCGATAGAATAAGTACTAGGCTTATAAAGAATAAGTCCTGGGGTGGATTTGCTCAACTAAAGGCTGTGCTCCAGCAAATGACTGAAACAAGTAAAAGAGAGTAAAAGAGTATAGCTGGAATAACCACTGGCCCAGTTCTAAAGAACTACAATAACAACAGCAACAACATTACCTGTTAACACAGAATCCAAATAGAACAGGTGTGACAATAATTTACTTAACTCCTCCCAACCATCATCTGTTCTTGATTGTCTGCCTCTCTCTCTCTCTCCCTCTCTCTCATACTCTCCATCTCTTTCATGCTCCCTTCTTCCCTTTCTACCCTGCTACCAGCTTCTGTTCCCAACCTCACCTCTACCTCCCCCCCCACCACCACACCTTCACTACCATGGAGCAGCAAATTGTTATTTTGGAATTGTTTATTAAATATTTACACCTGACATCAGATAGCATTTTGCTTTGTTCTATAGACAGACATACAGTGGCTGTGTGGTAAGAAGTTTGCTTCCCAACCACATGGTTCTAGGTTCAGTCCTACTGTGTGGCACCTTGGGCAAGTGTCTTCTACTATAGCCTCGTGCTGACCAAAGCCTTGTGAGTGGATTTGGTAGACAGAAACTGAGAAACGCCCATAGTGTGTGTGTGTGTGGGTACATGTGTGTGTGTATGTATATATTTGTGTTTGTGTCTGAGTTTATCCCCCCACCATCACTTAATATCCGATGTTGGTGTGTTTACATCCCTGTAGCTTAACAGTTCAGCAGAAAAGACCGATAGAATAAGTACTAAGCTTACAAAGAATAAGTCCCGGGGTCAATTTGTTTGACTAAAGGTGGTGCTCCAGCATGGCTGCAGTCAAATGAGTGAAACAAGTAAAAGAATAAAAGAATATACATACATGTATATACATACATATATATATATATGTATGTATGTATGTATGTATCCATGTTTTAAGTGTGATGCTTGGTTTTAGCTATATATACATATACACACACGTACACTATATATATATATATAAATATATGCATCATCATCAACATCATTTAACATCCATTCAATGCCATCTTCCAGCTCATTGGATCTTGTTGAATCCATCCAACCCATGCTAGCATGGAATATGGACGTAAAGTTATGATAATGATAATTATATACACACTCCTTCACACACACTCATGTGCATACATGCACACACACACACACAGGTATGCTGAAAAGTTCCTGGCTTTGAGTAAAAGAAAATGCAGGAGGATCAGTGAATTATGATTTTATCCAATGTAGTCCTCTCTCAGATTCACCCACTTGTTACCATGGTCCTTCAGTTTTTCTAAACCCTGTAAAAGAACTCGGAAGGTCAGGCCATCAACCTGACTTTTCGAGATAGCCTTAAAGCCAGGAACTTTTCATCACCCCCTTGTATATATAAGGAATGCATATATTTGTAGTCAACATCATCATCATTATTGTTTAACGTCCGTTCTCTATGCTGGCATGTGTTGGACAGTTCGACTGGAGTCTGGGAAGCCAGGAGGCTGCACCAGGCTCCAGTCTGATCTGGCAGTGTTTCTACAGTTGGATGCCCTTTCTAATGCCAACCACTCTGGGAGTGTAGTAGGTGCTTCTTTTACGTGCCAGGGACTAGAGGGGGCTGGCATCAACCATAATCAGATGGTGCTTTTTATGTAGCACCAGCACAAGAACCAGTCAAGGTGGCGCTGGCATTGGCCAAGTTCAGATGGTGCTTTTTACAAATAAAATAAAATAAAATAAAATGAAATCCAAAATTTTGACATCATATCTCTTTGTACTTCTATTTCTGTTTGTATATTGTACATTTCTCTTAGAGAAGGATGAAAGACAAAGTCGACCTTGGTGGAATTTGAACTCAGAATGTAGCAATGGGAGAAATACCACTAAGCATTTTGCCCAGCATGCTAACGATTCTGCCAGATTGCCAACTTGCCACCTTAACCCACCCTAATATAATATAGGGTAGCCTCATGCTTCTGTAGCAAGACACCTGTATCTGTCCCTCTGTCAAACCTTAGCCTCTCGACATCTGACATGCCTTCATTCATTCTACTACAACCCCATTCAGTCAAGAGTCTTCTCTTTGTCTAAGTTGCTAGGCAACCTTTCTAGTGCCGGTATCATGAAAGAAAGCATCTAGTACATTTTGTAAAGTGGTTTGGATTAAGAAGGATATCCAGGCTTGGAAACCATTGCGAAAGAGACAATGGTGCTCTGCACACTTCTTTGGCATATTGGATCATGTCAAACTGTCCAATTCATGATAGCATGGAAGACAAATATTAAATGGTGATGAAGATGATGATGGTGGTGGTGGTGGTGGCAGCGGCAGTGGTGATGATGATGATGACAATGGTGATGCAGCAGCATTTTCCCCTATTCAAAGCCAGAATGAGAGAGCGAGTAACAAAAAGAAAACCCAAAGTACGAATGAAAGAGGAAGAAAAACAATGTTTGGCATGACGTGAATGTATTTTGGAATCGTTCATAAATTCACACTACCACTTACTTTTTTCTAATTTTAGGTTTTATATCTCTTACTAATAACACCCCCTTTCAACTTTCTGTTTTTCTTCATCATTTTTTTTACTCAGACATTATGTGTGGTTTGAGGGAGGTTTGGTTGCAATTTCTGAGAATAGATGTTATATAACTCATCCCTATGAGAGTACGAATGATAATATTATGGTTTTGTGCATGATTGCATTGTAGTTTCTCAGTACAAGTCTAGTATAAACACAGCAATTCATATTTATATATGTACTTGTGTATATATACATATTTATAAATATATGTATGAATATATGCATGTATATATCCATATATATATATATTTATTTGTGTGTAAAAATATGCATATATCTATATATATGTGTGTGTGTGTGTGTGTGTGCATATATATCTATATATTTGAATATGTATTTGTGTGTGTGTGTGTGTGTGAATTGGTACAGCTATCATTATCATTGTTTAATATCCTGTTTTCCATGCTGGCACGAGCGTGTGTGTGTGTGTGTGTGTGTGTGTGTGTACATATGTATGTAAGGAAATCTGTGTTTGTGTGTGTGTGTGTGTCAGTATTTCTCAAGCAGACTACACTGGTAATACAGAATAGATAGAATCCCGTAAGTCTGTAGGAACTTGTCTGAGATTTCCTGATAATCTACCTGAAATTCCTCAAGGGATACACAATCCAAACTAAAACAAGTCTGTCTTTGATATTTTCATGTATTTTCGGTCTTATTATTGGAAAATCTTTCTCTGGTTAGCTTCTTTTCTTTTATATTTACGGGCAAAAACTGTCCAAATAAATATGTGCCTACGATTCTCTGCGTGTATGGGTTTGTGAATACTCACATATTTATTTGTATGTTTGTAAATATGTGTTTGTGTGTGTATGCACATGCATGTGCAAATGTGTAGGTGTATATATGTATATGTATGTGTATATATATATATATGTATGTGTATATATATATGTATGTGTGTGTGTATATATATATATATACATATGTATATTACATATATGAATATGTGTGTGTGTTTGTGTAGATATATATATATATTTGTATATATATATATATATAGTTGTACATAAATTGCTATATACGAATATACATCTATCCATCTATATACATATAGATAGGTAGATAGATAAAAATACAGATCAATTGATATACATATATATATGTGTGTGTGTGTGTGTGTGTGTATGTGTGTGTGTATACATCCATATATATATATATACATCCATATATCTACAAATAAATTGATATATATGTATACATGCATAGTATGTAAATATGTATACATGTTTATATATACACACACACACAAACTGATATGCTAAAATGTATTTGTACAAATGGAATTTATTAATAATATTCATTGGTTCATCCATGCTGTCTTCAGAATAAAATGGTTTCTCTCCTGGTTTTTCTTAGTCAATTACCACGCATTACCATACAGTGTGAATTAAATGTCTTTTACTCATAAATGTCCTTCTTACATCATAAATTGGCATTGTTACCGATATTCACTTATTCTTTTTCTTTATTTCAATAGACTAGCTGTGGCCATGCTGGGGTATTGCCTTGTAGAGTTTATATTGAATCATATCAACCACTGTATTGCTTTTAACAAATCTTTCGGATTTTGTGTTTTGTTTTTTGGGGAGACAGGGCTTACATGAAAGTACAAATGTGGCTGTGGTGAGAAGTTTGGTTTCCAATCACAGTATTTGTGGTTCAGTCCCAAGCTGTGGTAGCTGTGGTAGCATATTGGGCAAGTGTCTTCTGCAACTATTTGTGAGTGCATTTGGTTGACGTAAAATGAAAGAAGCCTGTATATATACACACATATATAAACTGGCATTTCAGTGATTACAACGATAAGGGTTCCAGTTGATCTGATCAACGGAACAGCTTGCTTGTGAAATTATGGTGCAAGTGGCTGAGCACTCCACAGACACACATACCCTTAATGTAGTTCACTGGGAAATTCAGCATGACAAAGACTGTAATAAGGCAGGCCCTTTTGAATTACAGGTACTATACGTTTTTGCTAGCTGAGTAGATTGGAGAAACATGAAATAAAGTGTCTTGCTCAAGGACAAAATGCATCACCTGGAATTGAATTCATGACCTTATGATCGTGAACCAAATACCCTAGTCACCAAGCCACATATATGCCTTCATACATATATATATATATATATATATATATATATACATGTATGTAGGAAGAGCATCCAGCCATAGAAACCATACTGGAGTCTGGTGCAGCTATATATATATATATATATATATATATATATAGGAGTGGCTGAGTGATAAGTAGCTTGC
>NC_043004.1:12278880-12293880 GCF_006345805.1 Octopus sinensis
TCTAGATGTATTGCAAAAATTGGCATTACTTAGAACTGCATACATATTTCGTAAAGTACGGTCTGTCTGAGGTTCTTGTTGTGATTTGACAGTTAGTACAAACCCCCAGTAGGCACAATATCTTCAATCAACAACATCATGATATTGGATACTGTGTGACATCTTTAATAATAATAATAATAATAATAATAATAATAATAATGATAATAATAATAATGGACTACAGCAAATATTTCACCCGTGTCCCTTTGATGGCATGCACTGCTTTCTCACTCAATCATAATAAAATTTCTACTATAGGCACAAGGCCTGAAATTTGGGGTGGGGCATAGTCGATTACCCCCACCCCAGTACATGACTGGTACTTAATTTATTGACCCCCAAAAAGATGAAAGCAAAGTCAACTTCAGTGGAATTTGAACTCAGAATGTAAAGTTGGACGAAATTCTGGAAGGCATGTTGCCTGGCATTATAACTTTTCTGCTAGCTTGCCGCCTTAAATAATAATAATGATAATCATAAATGTGGTTCATTTAACTATTTACATCTTTCTGCTCTCTTTACGAGACAGAATTTTTATATATGCAGTTCCCCTCCCATTTCTAGGGTTAATTAAATGAGCCATCTGTGCCCCATTTAAGTAACACACAGGACTTGCTTTTAAATAGATAAATAGGAAAACTTTTTCTAAAACTACATCCAGACACTGCCAAAAATAATGGGGTTAATTTAATTAATCACATCTGTCCCCTTTACAGATACAGAATTTGTATGTCTCTGAATATATATAAATAGTTATAACACTCACCAAAAAGACTAAAAGAAAAAGGAAGTTTCTAGGGGTGGATTAATTAACTACATGTGCCTTCTGTGCAGAACACAGAATCTGTGTCATGGGATCCTTTATGAGACTCTTATCTGCTAAAAATAGTAGCTAAATATGCTTAGAATCCCGCCTTTATTTTTGACCCTTTGCTTGTCCTGTATATCACATGTGATAGATAGAAATTTTTTCCCTGGTGTCTGTGCATCACATATGATACATATTCCCTATTTCTTCCAACCACAGGAATAATTTGGGACTTAAGAAAGGAAAGCTTTATATTATTAATGATTCTGCCAACTCACCACCTTATAATAAAGGGTAAAGGGTAAAGACCTCCTCACCTCCTTTTGGTCATGAATGACCATGGGATTGCACCTAGAAAGTTCCCCTCTGAAACATAAGTCCTAGCAAGGTTGTTTATGGAAGACCAGCAGTCGCCATTACATACCAGCCTTCCTTCTTCGTGCCACTAATGTTACCGAAGGTAAGGGCCAATTCAGCTTGGCATCAGTGATGTTGCAACTCATTTCTACAGCTGAGTGAACAGGAACAATGTGAAATTAAGAGTCTTGCATAAGAATACAACATAGCCCAGTCCAGGAATTGAACTCACTACCTCACCATCGCATGCCCAATGCTCTAACCACTGAGCCATGTGTCTTCACATAATATAATATAGTAATATAACAATTCATCTGACTCATATCAGTATGGGAAAGTGGACGTAAAATAATGATGTAATATGACTTGTTATGAAACACCATGAAATATTGTTTGTTGTTTTTAGAAGTTAATGTTTATCTTGTTTTTGTATTTGATTTGCAAAACTATTGATGTGAACCTATGTGTTGAAATAGAATTTGTTGTATCTTGTGAGGACCATTGTATACACACTGGTTCCATTTCACTTCTTTTACTATTATTATTATTATTATTATTAAGCAATGAACTGTCAGAATCGTTAGCATGCCAGGTAAAATGCTTAGTGGCTTTTCGTCCATCTTTACGTTCTGAGTTCAAATACCGGCAAGGTCGATTTTGCTTTACATCTTTTCAGGGTCAATAAATTAAGTACCAGTGAAACACTGGGGTCAATGTAATCAGCTAGCCCACTCCCCCAAAATTTCAAGTCTTGTGTCTATAGTACAAAGGATTATTATTATTATTATTATTATTATTATTATTATTATTATTATTATTATTAGTCAACTAATTAACCAATTAACTAATTGATTGCTTAATAAATCAATTGGTCAATCAATTAATCAATCAGCTTGGTTTGTTAAAGTCTTTTTGACAGCATTTGTGATCTCCTTAATAGCACGTCCTGTCTAGCAGACCCAGAGCAAAGGGGGCATGTGATTGATGATGTCAGAAATGATTAAAGGTGATAAAAAGATTTTGACAAACTCAGCTGATTGAGTGGTCAAATAATTAATCAGAAAATCAAAGAATCAATTAGCTTATTGGTTAAATGGTTAACCAGTTGACTAGTAAAACTAAAGAAGTGAAACCGAACCATTGTGTGTGTTTTTATGAGCATAGTGACCCTTCCAAGATACAGCAAAAAAATGCTAATTATTTTTGTATTTTTTATAAATACTTCTGTTCTCTTATTTGAAATCTATTCTTTTGTTTTCTTCTTAGATGCCAGATTGTCAAAATCACATTCGGTTAATAGCACGGAATGGAACTACTCTGTTGGTATGTGGTACTGGTGCTTACCAACCAACTACTTATCATTTAGATGTAAGTTTCTTTTATTTCTTGCATATTACAATTGCCTTAATTTGCTCACAGAAATACATGATAATGGCCTCATCTTGTCAGAAATTATAGTGAGACATTTGTGCATCATTGAATTTAAGTAACAAAAGCTTGGATAACTTGTAAAATTACTGGTACTCTTTTCACTGCAAGTTTTATGTCACAGTATCTTCCTTACACATTTTTTTCTCTCTCCATTTCTTTTCGTTCTTTCTCCACTATTTTTCCTCTCACTCTTCTCTGTCGAAGAGTGTAGGCTCGAAATGTCAAAGACATTTTCATTCTTCCAGAGCATTAAACTAATACACCTGCTTGCTGTTCCTTCACCTGCCTTTGTCTTTTGTTTTCTGTTAATTTGAACTATCTCTTAAAAGAGCTGTGTTCCCCAACTGTCTTGTCAATAAATAAGTGAAGCCTACTCTGCTCCTGGGAAAATTTATTTAGAACAATAGATTGGACCATGAGAGGTACTACCATTGAAGGTTAGAACAAGCCTGGAAGAAATGGTAATTAAGAGGTGACTTCATATGCTCCTCACAATTCCAGATCTACCAGACTGGAACCTCAAAATCAGATGCAGTTTTAAGCCATAGCCAGGACATAAATACATTCATACCAGGGGCCTATATTCCAAGTGTACTACATGTGTGCTGCATACCCATTGAAAATGTTAACCTCACCCATTAATTTAAACCCAAATTTTAATGGAAAACTTTTGTTTTAACCCTGCTTGAAATTTGGTAGCATTGGGTGTGGCAGCACACCCACCTCAACAACCACTATACACCACTTGTTCATACATCCCTTGACTTACATGCACATCGCCAGTCTCTCATTTATACAGAGACATACATAGACAGATATTGGTGCATGCATGGTTTTATAGTAAGAAGGTTGATTACCAAGCACATGGTTTTCACATTTAGTCCTACTGCATGGCATCTTGGGAAAGTGTCTTGTAATATAGCCCCAGGCTGGCCAAAACCTTGTGAATACATTTGGTAGATGGAAGCTGAAAGCTACCCATTGTGCGTATGCCATTGTTATCATCATTTAATGTCTGTTTCCCATGCTGGCATGGATTGGACCATTTGACTGGAGCTGGCCAGCCAGGCCCCAATTGTCTGTTTTGGTTTGGTTTCAATGGCTGGATGCTCTTCCCAACATCAACCACTTTACAGAGTGTGCCGGGTGTTCCTCGTGTGCCACCAGCGCGAATGCATTTTACATGATACTGGCATGTGTGCATGTTTGTGCCTATATATGAATGTGTATGTATGACACTGTCACCTTGTCTTGAAGTCATATGTTAGTATCACCATCTTGCAAGCAGTGTCTTCAATTTCAATCTACCATGAAAACATATCTGATCTTGAGGAAATACTATCTTACTTGGAAACAAATGAAGGTTGGCAAGCAAGAAGGGTGTACGGACATAGAAAATCTACCTCAACAACTTCTATCTGGCCCCTACAAGTATGAAAAACTGGATGTTAAAATGATGGTCATAAAAACATGCTTGTATATATATATATATATATATGATGATATATGTATGCGTGTGTGTGAAGGCGCATGGCTCAATGGTTAGAGTGTCGAGCTTATGAGCGTGAGGTTGTGAGTTTGAATCCCGGACCAGGCTGCGTGTTGTGTTCTTGAGCAAGACACTTTATTTCATGTTGCTCCAGTTCACTCAGCTGTAGAAATAAGTTGCGACGTCACAGGTGTCAAGCTGTATCAGCCTTTGCCTTTTAGTCAATAAATGATGAAGAATTAGGGTCCTTCTGCATCTGTCCTACGTGTATATTTTGTAGTATTTAATGCATTTTTCATTTATTGAGTAACTGAACACCATGCATCCCGACTTTTGTTAACAATAAGTTTTTGCATATATATGTTTATGTATGTGTATATATATATATATATATATATACACACACAGACACACACACACACACATACACACACACACATATGTGCCATGTGCACTGGCACCACATAAAAAGCACCCGGTACAGTCTATAAAGTGGTTGGCATTCAGAAGATCATCCAGCCGTAACAACCATGCCAAAACAGACAATTGGGGCCTGGTGAAGCTCTCTAAATTGCCAACATCTGTCAGACTGTCCAACTCATGCCAGTATCAAAAAACGATGTTAAATGATGAAATATATATATATATATATATATTATTGTCCTTTAACGTCCATTTTCTATATTGGAATGGGTTGGAACATGTATATATATATATATATATATATAATATATATATATATATATATATATATATATATATATATATATATACATATATATATATATATATATATAACAGAAGCGACAGAATGGTTCTGGCTGAGAGTTTCATGTGTTAGCACTTAACAAATCTATTTTTCCTGTTTGCATCACCAAATTTATATAGCTATGTGTGTGTGTGTGTGTGTGTGTGTGTGTGTGTGGTGTGTGTGTGTGTGTGTGCTGGCATGCATGCGTGTGTATATACACAAACACGCATACATATAAATGCCAGCATGAAAAACAGATGTTAAATGATGACTATGGCACACACATGCATGCATGTGTGTGTGTGTGTGTTACTAGAACAAACCAACACTCATTATTAACTGGTGAAAGATAAACACAGACATATATAAACACACACACACATACACACATGTATATGTCTGTATGTATATATAAGATATGCATGTGCGCATGGGCACACACGTATATTTACATCACATATATCAAGAAAAATTATGAAATAAATGAATGTTGATGGCTTTGAGAAATTAAGTGCTAAAATGAGAAGCAGACTGAAAGAGAAGAACATTAATTAGTCAGCACTGTCGTTAATATGCTCACAGTTAATGAAATTTTAAATTCTTTCACAGAGCAATAAATAAATAAATATATTTAGAATAATGAATTATTTATCTGAGAGTGATTTAATACAATAGAACTCTCCAGACAAACCAAATTCCCAAGACTAGGACAATAGTACGCTCAAAAAAAAAAAAAAAGAAAAGTTTTTTAATGATTATATGCAAAAAAAAAAAAGTAATCAAAATACACAATGTACAAACCATACATGGCTAAACAATTAGGAGATGATAATAATAGTAATGATGATGATGATGGTTGTGGTGGTGGTGGTAAGAATGATGTTCATGATGATAATGGTAAGAATGATGTCGATGATGATGATGATGATGATGATGATGATGATAGCTGTAAGCTAAGAATTGTAATAAATATGAAAATAAGATCGTTTTCTAGCATTGGCTTAAAGCCAGACATTTCTGGACATATATATATATATATATATATATATATATATATGTGTATATATATGCAGTGACGAATTTTGCATGGAAGTAGGAGTCCATCAAGGGTGAGTCCTCAGTCCCTTCCTGTTCAGCGTAGCCCTATATGCCATCTCAAGGGAGTTCAAGATTAGATGCGCACAGCAACTTCTGGATGCTGATGGTTTTAGTTTTCATAGCTGAATCTATAAATGAATCAAATCTATAAATGAATCAGAGAGGAAATTCCAGGTATGGAAGCTAAACCTAGAATCATGAGGCCTTACCAAAAACTAAGATTTTGGTAAACAGAGAAGAAGTAAAAACAGGACTCTGGTACCTTCAAGAAAATGGTCTTGCTCACTATACAGAAAAGGAATAGATACACACTCTATATGCTGTACATAATGTAAACTATGGATACACAAGAGCTGCAGTGGAATTGCAAAGAAAGTAAGCTTCAATAGTGATAAATGTACTGGAGCAATATTTACTCAGAGCACACCAGAAATAAATTCTGTTAGATGCTTGGATGGCTCACTAGAAGTGGTCGATATCTTTTGTTACCTAGGAGAGGTAATTAGTAGAGGATGCGGTTGCTTTGGAAGCAGAGTAGCCATGGTAAGAACAGAGTGGAAAAGTACTGCAGCTGCTGCAATAAAGGCCTTTTCCCCTCTGCATGTATGGTAGAATGTATGATGCTTGTGTTAGAATTATCTCACTACCATGTGATTCCTCATGTCTTTTGAGACCTGGTCTTTAATCTTTTCATTTACCATATTCATTTTGAGATGCTCTGTTTATCTTTCAATTAATTTTAAATATAACACTACACTTTCGGAGTGGTTGGCATTAGGAAGGGCATCCAGCTGTAGAAAGTCTGCCAGATCAGATTAGAGCCTGGTGCAGCCATCAGGTTTGCCTGTCCTCGGTCAAATCATCCAACCCATGACAGCATGGAAAGCGGACGTTAAACGATGATGATGACGACGACAATGACAAAGAATTTAGTAAAATAACTTAGTTATCATTATGCTAGTTTTATGAACATAAATTATGACTAAGGTTTGGTGGAAGATTTTAATTCAAAACACATGAAACAAGCTATTTGTACTACAGAGCAAAAGGCAGTTGTAGACGGGCTGGTATCGAAAGGGTTAAATGCAGATGTTTTGAGAAAACTGGAAGTAAATCAAGCTTGTAGGCTTTCTTGAATATCCATTGTGAGGGTGCATAAATGAAAAAGTAAAAATATATTAATAGAAAAAACTGTGCACAAGAGAAGTCAAGAATTGTGTTCAAGAAAGAAAACTGGAATGAAAAAGTGATACATATAGATGAGGACAGCTGTATAAAGAAGTAGCTGTCGGGTGCAGCTATACAGACACTGACAAATTGTTTTGGTGACAGTGCATTTTGGTATCGGAGACAAACACATACACACACATACAAAGAGAGGTAGAATGAGAAAGAGAGAAAGAATGTGTGTGTATATATATATATATATATATATATATATATATATATCCTTTTACTGGCACTTATGCTTGTGCTAGTAGGGTGCCAACAACACCATCCGAGCGTGATCATTGTGATCGTTGCCAGAGCAGCCAACTGACTTCCGTACCCGTGGCACATAAAAGGGCACCATTCGAGCGTGGTCATTACCAACGTCGCTTCACTGGCACCTGCGTCGGTGGCACGTGTAAAAAGATTCGAGCGAGGTCATTGCCAGTACCACCTGACTGGCTCCTGTGCCAGTGGCACGTTAAAAGCACCCACTACACTCTCGGAGTGGTTGGTGTTAGGAAGGGCATCCAGCTGTAGAAACTCTGCCTGATCAAGACTGGAGCCTGGTGCAGCCATCTGGTTGCCAGCCCTCAGTCAAACCCATGCTAGTATGGAAAATGGACGTTAAACGATGATGATGATGATATACATATATATTTATATATATATATGTATATATATATATATATTATATATATATATATATGTATAACACCAACATCAAAATAAAAATCAAATAGAAATTGCACTTAAGATACCCCATGTCGGTGACACATAAAAAGCACCCACTACACTCATGGAGTGGTTGGTGTTAGAAAGGGCATCTAGCTGTAGAAACACTGCCAGATCAGACTGGAGCCTGGCGCAGCCTCCTAGCTTCCCAGACCCTGGTCAAACCATCCAACCCATGCCAGCATGGAAAAACGGACGTTAAACAATGATGAGGATGATATATATGTATATATATATATGTATGTATGTATGTATACATATGTAGGTGTATACATACATGCTGTGTTGCTGCATCTAATTTCATTACAATTCATTTGTTGCGAAAATAAATTAAAATCTCATTTCAAACTCTGAAAAAGTTAATAAGGATTGAGAAATGAGATTTTGTTGTTGAAGTAATATATTATTGCTGTCTAGATGTTAAAATGAAAATTATTATTATTATTAACCACAACTGAAGTGACAACACTATCTATGATGGAGATGTAGTAGTGTAAGAGATACTGCCACATCTGTCTGTTCGTCTGTCTGTTTCTCTGTTTATCTATCATCTTTAATCTATCTATTTGTCTGTCTGTCTGTCTATTTGTCAATCTATCAGTCTATTTGTTATCTATCATCTTTTATCTATTTATCTATCTATCTATCTATCTATCTATCTATCTATCATCTTTAATCTATCTATCTATCTATCTATCTATCATCTTTAATCTATCTATCTATCTCTGTATCTATCTATCTACCTGGCTAGCTAGCAAACTATTTTTCTATCTATCTAACTAGCCATCTACATATACAGGGGTGTGCTGAAAAGTTCCTGTCTTTGGGTAAAAGAAAATACAGGAGGGTTCAGTTAATTATGATTATGTTCAACATATTTCTCTCTCAGATTTGCACACCAGGCCGTTCATGTTACCCTTAAAGCCAGGACCTTTTCAGAACCCCCTCATACATACATACATATCATGAAACTTTTAAAATGTTGATGATATCATAACACTTAACTGAAGCACATCCGAACGTGGGGTGTAACTGGCCCACCTACGAGTACCCCTCATTCATTGGACAATGAGCTTTGCTTGTGAAGGACCTATTGAAGCAGGTGTAAACAAATCAAAGTCACTGACATGTCCGATGAGAGTACCACCTGATTGGCACTCGTGCCAGTGACATGTGAAATGCACCATCTGAGCAAGATCGCTGCCAGTGTCGCCTTACCAAAACATGTGCCAGTGGCACGTGAAAAACAACATATGAGCATGGTTGTTACCAGTGCTGCCGGACTGGCTCATGTGCAGGTGGCACGTAAAAACACCTTTGTGCGTGGTTGTTGCCAGAACCACCTGACTGGCCCTCATACCAGTGGTACGCGAAAGCATGCATTACACTCTTGGAGTGGTTGGCATTAGGAGGGGCATCTAGCTGTAGAAACATTGCCAGATCAGATTGAACCTGGTGCAGCCTCTGGCTCACCAGTCCTCAGTCAAACCGTCCAACCCATGCCAGCATGGAAAGCAGACGTTAAACAATGATGATGATGATGACTTCAGTGTTGTTGTAGATGTAAAAAGTTATGAATTTGCTATGTTATCATGGGATATAAAACAGTGAATTGATTAGTCATTAGAATGTTGAATAGAATGCCTTATAATATTTGTTCCGACTCTTTGTGCTGTGTGTTCAAATCCTACTAAAGCCAGATTTACCTTTTATTCTTTCAAGAGTCAATTAAATGAAAATTACCAGTTCCAGGACAGTAGATGAGCAGAACTCTTAGTGTCAGGCATGATGCAGTGTTGCATCTATTGCAGGTGCATGTGCATTCTGAGTTCAAGTTTTCTCTCATCTTTAAACAAAGTATGATACTTCAGGCTGGAGGTTGAACTGTCAGATAGTATCACTTATTTAGAAAAACTAATGGATCTCTCGAGGCTGCAAATTTAGTATTCAGTGTTCTTACAAAATATCCATGTTAAGTTGGATATAAAGATCACATTTTAGTCTAAATACAGCTTTCATCACTAATAATTTATTTTTAATAAACCTGCTGGCTATTTGCAATATCAGTGTCTGAAATGAAACTGAAATTCTGTATATCATAGCAATAAGATCTGACTGGCATGAGGTGACCAGTGCTTCCCACTGAGGAGGTCCAAGAGATCGAAATCACGTGATTTGGAAATTCTGGCACCCATGACAGACAGATTTTGTCTGCTATGATCTATATGTGTGTTTTTATGCACCAAATGCCTATATGAGAGCATCTCTCAAGGCTAATAATGCAGTATTTGCTCTTCTGACAAGGCATCCACGTTAAGTTGGTTATAAAGATTACATTTGATAGAAACATCGTTTCTTTGGAGTGTGACAGTTTGGTGTAACTATATAGGCACTGACAAACTGTTTTGGTGATAGTGCATTTTGGTATTGGAGGTAAACACATACACACACAAGTTGAAAGAGAGGGAGAAAGAAATTATATATGTGTATCATGATCATTGCCAGTGCCACCTGACTGGCTCCTGTGCAGATGGCACATAAAAAGCGCCATTTGAGCATGGTCGTTGCCAGTGTTGCCTGACTGGCTCCTGTGCACCATTTGAGTGTGGTTGATGCCAATACTGCCTGACTTGCCCTCATGCCAGTGGCACGTTAAAGCACCCACTACACTCTCGGAGTGGTTGGCGTTAGGAATGGCATCCAGCTATAGAAACTTTGTCAGATCAGATTGGAGCTTGGTGCAGCCTTCTGGCTCACCAGCCCTCAGTCAAACTGTCCAATCCTTGCCAGCATAGAAACATGGAAAGCGGACATTAAACGATGATGATGACGTGTATATATATATATATGTATATGGGCATCCAGCTGTAAAAATCCTGCCAAAGCTAACTTTGCCTGTGCTAGTGCCATATAAAGAGCACTGACTCCACTCTGTGGAGTGTTTGGCATTAGGAAGAGCATCCAGCTGTAAAATTTCTATCAAAACAGATACAAGTAGCCTAGGGTAGTTTTTCTACCTGGCCAGCTCCTGTTAACCATCCTACTTGTGCATGCATGGAAGATGGTGATGCTGATGCTGATGATGATATATATATATATACACACACACACAAACGTAGATGCACACTACACATGCATACAAATGTAACTTGATGCACACACACAAATAAAGAGAGGGAGAGAAAACAAGAGAAACTTTAAAAGATCTGATGTCAAAAAAGGCAGCATCACTTCAGTGATGCCAAAATGGCTCTGCCAAAACATCTCGTATTCTAGCAACCTTGATTTGACCAGAAGACCAACTTGCATCACCACCAGTGGTATTTGAAAAAATTTGGTTATTATTTCACGTAGGTTGAACAAAGGACCAGAGAAAGTAAACCATGTAGCCATTTGTGTACCATGGTGTATCATGGAGCTGTTCATTTTTGTCAGCTTGAGATGTGTGTGTGTGTGTGTGTGTGTGTGTGTGTGTGTGTGCATGTTTACTCTTTTACTTCGCCATGCTGGAGCACCACCTTTAGTCGAGCAAATCGACCGCAGGACTTATTCTTTGTAAGCCTAGTACTTATCCTAACAGTCTCTTTTGCTACAGGGATGTAAACACTCCAGCATTGGTTGTCAAGCGATGTTGGGGGTACAACGCACACATATACATATAGATATATACATACATATATACGATGGGCTTCTTTCAGTTTCTGTCTACCAAATCCACTCACAAGGCATTGGTCAGCCCGAGGCTATAGTAGAAGACACTTGCCCAAGGTGCCATGCAGTGGGAATGAACCCGGAACTATGTGGCTCGTAAGCAAGCTACTAACCACACAGCCATGTGTTTCTATGCAGCTGTAAATGTATGTGCCAGTGTGTGTGTGTGTGTGGTACGTGACATGTTTGTCTCATC
Organism: Octopus sinensis; assembly: GCF_006345805.1. Taxonomy (NCBI): domain Eukaryota; kingdom Metazoa; phylum Mollusca; class Cephalopoda; order Octopoda; family Octopodidae; genus Octopus; species Octopus sinensis. The sequence continues at coordinate 12,290,708 of NC_043004.1, forward strand.
ATCATTGCCATCATCATTTAATGTTCGTTCTTCACGTTGGCATGGGTTGGACAGTTTGACAGAATCAGGTGAACCAAGTTCCAGTGTCGGCTTCGGTATAGTTTCGATGGCTGGATGCTCTTCCTAATGCCAACCACATTACAGTGTATATTGAGTGCTTTTATTTGGTGCCAAATAAGTTTCATGACAGAAAAAGAGTAAAAAAGGATAAATAAAAAACAAAACCCTCATTTGGTGGCAGAGAGAGTATTAGGGAGAGGGTGGTGGTTTTAAGCCAGGTGTTGAGAGGGACGAGCACAGGTGTCTTGCTTTGAGAATGTTATATTAATGTTGCTTTCTTCTATTGCAGATTGATACCTTGGAACTAAAAAGTAGTGAACCTAGCCCAGGGTTGTGTGCCTTTGATCCCTTCGATAATTCAACAGCCATTTTAGTCCGTAAGTTACTTCCCTACTTTTCTTATTCTTGTTCCTTAGTTTACATGTGCATTTGTGGTGTATGTGTGTGTGTGAGCGTACACTTGTGGTATCATAAGAATTTTTGAGAGGTGTTTAAGTTGTAGCATTAATGCGGTGTGTTGTACTTCTAGGTACGTGTCGGTGCTGTAGTTTTGTGGTGTAATGGCTTTGTAGGTGTGTGTGTGTGTGTGATAGAGTTGTAGTATTTTTGTGGGCCTTGCAGAGGCAATGACGAAAGACCAAGACCTTGAGCTTTGGGCCTCATATTGGCAATGACGAAAGACTGAGACCTCTGGAGATCTGATGTGACTGTGAAGACCTGACAAATAAAGTGAGTCTACAGTGTATCTTACACCAGCTCCACATAACCAGCCCCAGCCCATTCAAAGTACCTTAGATTGTTGGACAACCTGCTGTGCTGACCTTGGATCATAAGGTGACCTGCTGTGCTTGAGGAGACCTATTGAATCAAGTACATCAACATCAACATCAAAATAAAATTCAAATGGAAATTGTAGTTGTGATACCTGTGCCAGTGGCATGTAAAAAGCACCAACCAATCGTGGCCGTTGCCAGCCTTCTCTGGCCCCCATGCCGGTGGCACATAAAAAACACCCACTACACTCACAGAGTGGTTGGCATTAGGAAGGGCATCCAGCTGTAGAAACACTGCCAGATCAGACTGGAGCCTTGTGCAGACTCCTGGCTTCCCAGACCCTGGTCAAACCGTCCAACCCATGCTAGTATGGAAAATGGACGTAAACGATGATGATGATGTTATTGTTGTGTTTAGGTATATACACTGGTTTGTAGGATCCTGTGGTGTGTTGATTATGTGTGTATGTTTGTAGATCTATCTATCTATCTTTTTTCCTATTTGTCTATATACCTGTTTGCCTGTCTGCTACCTTTCTATATATCTACATTCATATACATATGTGTGTGTGTGTTTGTGTGTGTTTGTGTGTGTGTGTGTGTGTGTGTATGTATATGTATGTATATATATATATATAAAAGTTGAGTTGTGGGGTATCGCACCAGTGGGATTATATAAGAAAAAAGGTTTGAAAATGCAATTTAAACGATGTTTATTACTTAACCGTTTCACTCTTTGGTAAAAGATTGTCAAAAGTTACATTTAAGGAAACATTGAATAATATGGGTTCAAAAAAAGTTTTTTACATAATTGTCACATTGAATATTATGCATTCAAAAAAGTTTTTTACATAATTGTCACATTGGATATGAATTCAAAAATGTTTTTTTATACATAATTGTCACATTACATGTATAAATATAATGTTTGGTAACAGAGAAGTTCAATAGTGTGATGAGAATATTTGGGAAAATTTGGCAGAAAAGGATAAAACAAATATATTATTGGGAATTGGTTGCGTTAATTATTGGTTGTCGCAAATTGTCACATTACATGTATATATATACAATCTTTGGTATATATATACAGCCTTTTGACAGCAAAAATTAAAATGTGAATTGAATGTTGTTATTTACACTGTTGATAAGGTTTTTGAAGTCTATAAGTTGGTCGAGTGTGTGGGACCATAGGATGAGGCAATCATCTAAGTAGCGTTTCCAGTTCTCCAACAGGTATTTGTGGAAAGACTGGCCGTACTTATATTTGGATTTTTCATAGATATGTGATTCCAGGTAGGCCATCTAGATATGTGATTCCATCTAGATTTTTCATCTAGATTTTTCATAGATATGTGATTCCAGGTAGGCCACATAGATATGTGATTCCAGGTAGGCTACCTGTTGGAGAACTGGAAACGCTACTTAGATGATTGCCTCATCCTATGGTCCCACACACTCGACCAACTTATAGACTTCAAAAACCTTATCAACAGTGTAAATAACAACATTCAATTCACAATGGAATATAGTCAGGACCAACTCCCTTTTCTTGACATCCTAATCATTAAAAAAGGCGTCAACATTGAAACTGACATCCATTACAAACCCACTGACTCTAAACAATACCTTCTATTCACCTCCAATCACCCCAAACACACAAAGACAAATATCCCCTTCAACCTAGCGAGAAGAATCTGCACTATGTCTCAAATGACACAACACGAAATAGAAGACTCCGGGAATAAGGGCAATTCTTCTCGAAAGACATTACCCGGCATCACTAGTAGACAACGGAATAGAACGGGCCAAATCAATCAACATTCAAGACCTTCGAAAACCCAAACACATCCACAGTACAGTCAATAGCCTCCCTTATCTCTCAACACACAACCCAAGGAATGCAGAAGCTTACACTATTATATAACAACAACATTCCACAACTAAATCAAGACCCACGCCTGAAAAAAATACTGGCAGCTCATAAAATAATAAAAAGTAAGAGACAACCTAAATCCCTAAAAAACCTCCTCACCAACGCAAAATTACACAACACAAACCCACCGCCCACCATCAAAAAATGTGGTCGCCCCAACTGCAAGACCTGCATCCACCTCATTGAGGGATCGTCGTACAAGTTCCACTCGGGACACACATTCATCATAAAAAATAATTTCACGTGCGCATCAAAAAATTTACTCTACGTCATAAGGTGTAAAGGATGCCACGAAGACTACATAGGGCAAACGAGCCTTACCCTCAGAGACAGAATGACAGTTCACCGACAACAACTGAGGGACCCCTCCACAAGACAGATACCACTAAGTGGACACTTAGACCTTT
>NC_043004.1:12296380-12316380 GCF_006345805.1 Octopus sinensis
AGCAGACAGGCAAACAGGTATATAGACAAATAGGAAAAAAGATAGATAGATAGATCTACAAACATACACACATAATCAACACACCACAGGATCCTACAAACCAGTGTATATACCTAAACACAACAATAACATCATCATCATCGTTTAACGTCCATTTTCCATGCTAGCATGGGTTGGACGGTTTGACCAGGGTCTGGGAAGCCAGGAGTCTGCACAAGGCTCCAGTCTGATCTGGCAGTGTTTCTACAGCTGGATGCCCTTCCTAATGCCAACCACTCTGTGAGTGTAGTGGGTGTTTTTTATGTGCCATATATATATATAATTTGTATGTATATATATTTGTATATAGATATTTGTCGTGGCAGCACATGTTAGTATCATTGCATTGTCATGTGAGCTGTTATTGATGTGTCTAGGCTTAGTGACTGTGTGGGCCAAATTACATAGTTTGTCCTTGTGATGTGTCTAGACATAAGCAGGTGATACACTGACTGACCAATTATAATGGTGCTGATGTTGTCATGTTCAGATGCTGTGTCATTCCAACCCAGCAGACTGTAACAGTGAATGGTTGCCATTGTAGTAGCAGTGGTGATGGCGGTGGGTTGTTGATATTGATGTAGTGTTTTTAATACATCTATGTCTGTATGTGTGTGTGTGTGTGTGTGTGAAAGAGGGAATCTATATGTGATTAGCGCTTGCAGACTCTCTTCACCATTTCTCTTCTGTACATCTGAATTCTGCTTTGTTTATCTACGTCATCTGTGATTTTAGTTTCTCTAAGAGTGGCAGACTGAGAGTAGTAAATTGCTAAACCGAATTGTCTAAGAGTGTAGAATCTCTAAGTTATTCGGTAAAAATATTATGTGGTATTTAGTTATTTGGTGTTCAAATTCCTCCAAGTTTGTCTCATTGCTTTTCATCCTTCCAGGGTTGATAAAGCACCAATCAAGTGCTAGAATGGATTTAAATTTCTGTCCTTGTGCTTTTGGCAATAAATCCTCATTTTGCTTTGTCTGCGTGCTTGTGGTTCTGCCTGTCTGTATGTTTGCTTTCTGTATAGTCTAGTCCATTATTTATCTGCATGTTGTGGTTGTGTGCTTAAGAAGCTTGCTTCCCATTCGTACAGTTTTGAGTTCAATCCTACTGCATGGTACCTTGGGCAAGTGTCTTCTTCTACAGCCCCCCAGAATGAATCAAAGCTTGCAAGTGGATTTGGTAAGAAGCCCCTCATGTGTGTGTGTGTGTGTGTTCCCATGTCTTGACATCACATGATGCTTGCAAGCAAGCATCATCATCTTCGTACAGGTGAGGTTTTGTTTGTTTTCCAGTCTTCCAGAAAAAAAAACATGTCTAGGTATGGGAAAATGTTACCTTGCTCATTGACCAATACTTCTCATTGGTCTGTCTTGCTTATTCTCTATTGAGGGTGGTGCATTGACTGGATCATTTAGTGATTTGGACAAAATACCTAACGATATTTATTTTGGCACTGAGGCTGCAAATTGGTTGAACTGTCACCAAACTGGAAAGAAAATGCTTAGCAGCGATTCTTCTGATTTTAGAGTTTCAGTGCCACCAGAGTTAGAGTTTCAGTGCCACCTTCCATCCTTTTGAGGTCAAAAAGTGAGTACCAGTTCTAAATTTAAGAGATGAAGAATTATGTACATTATTTACATTTGATGCATATTTGTCCTCATCTTGTTTGTTGTTAACACAACGTTTCCGCTGGAGGGTATATCAGCCGAAACGTTGTGTTAACAACAAACAAGATGATGACAAATATCTGTCAAATGTAAATAATGTAAAGTAAGTACCAGTTGAGCATTGGGCTCAATATAATCGACCTATCTCCTCTCCTAAAATTGCTATCCTTGTGCCAATACATGAAACCAATACTTTAAGTACACTGCAAGGCGGTGACGTGGCAGAATCGTTACCGCACCAGCAGAATGCTTATCAGAATGCTTTTACGTTCTGAGTTCAAATGCTACCGGGGTCAACCTTGCTTTTCATCTTATCCTTTTTAGAGTTGATGAAACAGTCACCAGCTGAGCACTGGGGTTGATGTAATCAACTTCCCACGACCACCACCAACACCCAAAATTGCTGGCCTTGTGCCAAAATTTGAAACCAATATTTATTCTGGCAATTTGTATTAATCATCTGACTTTTCCATGCTTGCATGGGTCAGATAGAAATTGTTGAGGTAGATTTTCTACAGCTGGGTGCCTTTGATGTCCCCAACCCTCACTTGTTTCCAAGCATAGTAATATTTGCCATGGGCAGACATGTTTTTTCATTGAATATCGGACATGAACAACATTGCTCGTATGGTGATAAAAGCTAGTTTGCAATAAGCATAACATATCAAGACAACGGTACATGCAAACACACACACACATCATCATCATCATCATCATCGTTTAACGTCCGTTTTCCATGCTAGCATGGGTTGGATGGTTCAACCAGGGTCTGGGAAGCCAGGAGGCTGCACCAGGCTCCAGTCTGATCTGGCAGAGTTTCTACAGCTGGATGCCCTTCCTAATGCCAACCACTCCGTGAGTGTAGTGGGTGCTTTTTACGAGCCACCGGCACAGGGACCGGAGCTGGCTGGCAAATGGCCATGATCGGTTGGTGCTTTTTACACGTCACCGACATGGACGCCAGTCAAGGTGTGTATGTATGAATGAATGACAAGATTCTTTAAGTTTCCATTTCCCAAATCTACTCATAATCCACTCTTTGGTTGATCCCAATCTATTGTTGAAGACACTTGCTCAAGGCAACATACAGTGGGAACTTGAGACCATATGATGAGAAAGTAACCTTCTCAACCAAATATTATATAATTTTAGAAAGTTTTCTACCTTCACTGATTTAAAAAAAGACATAAAGGTATATCTCTAACTCAGCTGCTATTTTAATGCTTGCTCAATCAAAACCATTTTCATTCTCTCACCAATCTTGTGTTTTTTTCTCTTGCAGACAGTAAAACTTCTGAAGAAGACTTAGTATCAATTTATTCAGGAACATTTGCAGATTTTTCAAAGGCAAGACCCCAAATTTATCGACCAAGTGTGTATACTAAAGATGGTAAATTAGCATATGATTATTTGAAAACAGCTCCCTCTAGCTCTAAGTGGTTGAATGGTAAGTTGCCGTTTCATAATTTTAAGTGGCTCTGTATTGTAAAATTGCTTTACACTGTTGTGAAAATGGTTAATTTAGAGCCATAGAAATATTTTCCAGCATGCAATAAAATCATTATTAAAAAGATATTTCATATAATGAGACTTGTAGATTTTAGCTCTCTTTTGATTTTATCTTGTCTGGTTTTGTTCTACAAGAACATCTTGCTTTAGGAATGGTCATACCTACCCAAAAATCTTAATTTGTAAGAGAACAAAGTTTAAAAAACAAGGAGTTTTTGATAGTGTGAAGATAATGTAAGAGAGTGTCATCATTGTTGATAAGGTTGCAGGTTGCAAATCAAGGACTTTGACAAACTAATTAATCAGGTAACTAATTGATTAATTTATCAATTATCTAATTAATTGCTAATAAAAGTGAAGTAAAATACAAACAGTCTGTGTGCTTCTGTTGGTGGTATGACCCTCCAAAAATTTTGCAATATACTCTTGTAAAATTGCTTATAAAACCGTTTGAACTTTTTTACCAGGTTTCAAAGTACCAGTTTAATAATGAAAAGATAGTTTATCAAATCCCTCCAAATTCTTCTCTATTCTTAATAAGTGAAAAAATTACAATCAGTTAAAAATCCTACTGGAAATATTAAGGAATTTGAGTAAATTTTATTTCTTCCTGTTTGCTACTGGACACGATGACAATTTGGAACAGTTTGCTAGGAAATTAACTTGGTCATTTTTGTTGGTATTTAACCCCAGGTCAGTCCTGATTGAGCTGACCTATGATCAAAGGCATTTAAGCAATGGCCATCCCATCTGTTTTTAAGGCATAGTCTTTGTAGCCTCTTCCACCCATACTTTGTCTAAATTCCTCCTTACTCTAGGGTTATTCTAACATGTTTTTTCTTCCTAGAGCTCCTTTGAAATTCCGTCTGACCATGTGTTCTTTGTAGTCGTTAATTTATGATTTATTCAAGAACATAAACAGCCTCAATCCTACCTTGGAGGCCTTCAAAGGCTGTCTACAGTTTTTTTTACCCCAGACTCTTCCATAAAAATAGTAAGCCCTCATCCAGCAAAATTGTTCATTTTTTTATCAAACACATTCCATCCATATAGATTCTATCTTTATTAGAGAATTTATTTTCAGATTTCATTATCCAATCTGTTCTGCTTTTGTATTTGTTTTGCAAGATTCTTGGTGTGAACATGTGTGTTAAAATGGGAATTTGTTGTACTTTGGGAGGGTCATTATGCCAGTAATTAACACAGACATTTCACTTTTTGTTAACTGGCACTCTGTCAGTTACCACGACAAGTGCTCGAGTTGATTTGATCAATGGAATGACCTTCTCATGAAATTAAAGTGCAAGTGGCTGAGTGTTCCACAGACACGTGTGCATTTAACATAATTTTCAGGGAGATTCAGTGTGACATGGAATATGACAAAGCTGGCCCTTTGAATTACAGAATTATAAGTACTACTCATTTTTGCCAGTTGATTGGACTGGAGCAACAAGAAATAAAGTGTCTTGCTCAAGAACACACTGCACCACCAGGTATCAAACTCAAAACCTTACATTTGTGAGCTGAACACTTTAACCACTAAGCTATGTGCCTTCACTTTGCATTATTACTACTCAATTAGTTAACCAATTAACCAGTTAGGTGCAGGAGTGGCAGTGTGGTAAGTAGCTTACTTACCAACCACATGGTTCCGGGTTCCGTCCCACTGCGTGGCACCTTGGGCAAGTGTCTTCTACTATGGCCTCAGGCCAATCAAAGCCTTGTGAGTGGATTCGGTAGACAAAAACTGAACGAAACCCATCGTATATATATGTGTGTATATATAAGGAGGCTGCCGTGTGTGTATATATATATATATATATATATATATATATCATCATGATCATCATTGTTTAATGTCCGTTTCCCATACTAGCATGGGTTTTATATATATATTTATATATATATAAATGTGTGTGTGTGTATATGTTTCTGTGTCTGTGTTTGTCCCACCAACATTGCTTGACAACCAATGCTAGTGTGTTTATGTCCCTGTAACTTAGCGGTTCGGCTAAAGAGACCAATAGAATAAGTACTAGGCTTACAAAGAATAAGTCCTGGGATTGATTTGCTCGACTAAAGGTGGTACTTCAGCATGACAACAGTCAAATGACTGAAACAAGTAAAAGAGTAAACAGAGTTAACTAATCAAATAATTGATTCATGAATCAGTTGACTAGTAATAAAAAGAGAAATGAAATAGAACAGTACATGTGTCTATTATTTGTACATTTGTCTATTATTTGTGTAATGACCCTCTCAAAGTACAACAGGTTCTGTTTTTGTTTTTGATTTTAAAGACTTGTGTGCATGGTTTTAATTACTTGCTATTTCTAGTAGGTCATTCAACCATGTGAGATGACAAGTACACTAGAGGTCTAAGTGTCATCATCATCATTGTTTAACATCCGTTTTCCATGCTGGCATGGGTCGAACAGTTTGACTGAGTTCTGGAGAGTCAGCTGCAGCACCAGGCTCCAATCTGATCTTGCAATGTTTCTACAGCTGGATGCCCTTCCTAACGCCAACCACTCTGAGAATGTAGTGAGTGCTTTTTACATGTCACTGGCTCAGGAGCCAGTCAGGCAGGCCTGGTATCGATCATGATCAGATAGTGCTTTTTACATACCGCTGGCATGGGAGCCAGTCAGGGGGTACTGGCATTGGCCATATTTGGATATTGCTTTTATGTGCTACCGGCATGGGCACCAGTCAGGCAGGCCTGGCATTGATCACATTCAGATAGTGCCTTTTATGTGCCATCAGCATGGGACCCAGTAGGGGGTTCTGGCATCGGCATCAATGCCAATACCTCCCTGACTGGCTCCCATGCAAGCGGCACATAAAAAGCACTATCTGAATGTCATTGACGCCAGTGTTAAAAAAAAGTAAAGTTACCTTCTTGAGTTATGCTGTTTCATAAGGGTTGGTTTCCCAGTTTCATGGCATATAAATTCCCCACCTAGATGGGACGTTGGTCACTTTTGCCAGTTGAGTGGAGTGGAGCAACGTGAAATGGAGTATTTTGCTCAAGAACACAACACATCACCCAGTCCAGGAATTGAAACCACAACCTTACGATCATGAATCCAACACCCTAACCATTAAGCCACATGCCTCCACTAGCTCTAAGTGTGGGCTCATGACTGCAAGGTTGTGCCTTCTCACAAACCAGTGTGCTGTGTTCTTGGGCAAGACACTTCATCTGACATTGCTTCAGATCACTCAGCTGAAAAAATGTATACCAATGTTAGCTTGGGGTCAATCCTACGATAAACTGGCATCTTCCATGCAGGGAGGAATTTTATACTTAACTGTAAGGCCCAAGGAAAACTGACTGCAATTCCTCAGAACATGCTCCAGCTTAATTGATCTCTAAACTCATAACATACTTTAACTGTTCAACCATATAGAGGGCACCCTTTATAAATTGTTGTTGACTTAATCAGTAAATTAAACAGTAGGTATTCAGAATGTACATTAACAAAATGGGTCTTTCGATATCAATTATGACAGAACATTTTAATTGAAATATAAACACCTGGAAACTAATATTGGAGGACTCTTGCTTCATAGGAAACAAAACACAGCTTCGTATAGAGTTGAAATTGAAAGGGTTTTAAAAGCAAATATATCTGTACCTAGCGGCAACATAGGGGGTACTTTAAACATTGAACCACCAAACATCTAATATAAATGCATAAATAAATAAATGAACAAATAAAGTTATAAAATAAATGGTTGCCAAATCTTGATGCAGTTTATTTTTCACCTAAAATCTATAAATCTTTGGAGATGGTGTTTATTTACCTGTCAAGGAAAAGTCAATTAACATACAGATTAAAGTAATGTTGTGTTGGAGAGAAAATTAATGGACTGTACCTAGGTATATAGCTAACACAGCAGTGATCTGATGCTGCTGCTGGTGTTGTTGTAGTTGTTGTTGTTGTTGATTGGTCTAAGGGTTTGGAGGTGTTTGTTTTGTTTTTTGTTTTTATTGCATTTGTTTTACAGTTTTTTTTTTCTTGGAGGAGGTAGCCAGAGGAAAGCTGCTGGAATGTTTTTTTTAATGTTATTTTGTTTTATATATTTACCTTATTATATTTAATGAAAATAAATGAGTTTTCTTTTCTATCAGTAACTATTATTATCGAGTTTATTTATTACTACTACTACTACTACCACCACCACTTCTACTACCACTACTGCCACCACCACCACCACTAATACTGATGGTAGGTGGTCAATTTTGGCACAGATGTTAGAGTAGTGTTACAGTAGTGTCCAAATGCTTTCGAGCAATTCTTTCAGCTCTTTGCATTCCAAGTTCAAACCTGGTGAGGTCAGTTTCTGTTTCCTTCCATCCAGGGTCAGTAAAATAAAGACTTGAGTTTCTAAATCTGTGTTACTTCCCTGCTTCAAGAAATGGAGCAGTATTGAGCTGAAGGCTTGCAACCTCTTCACTGGCTTGGGAATGAAATTTGCTTAGGGGGTGCAAACCCAGGCCCTCAAATTTTTACAAAGAAGGTCATGTCATTTGTTTTATTTATTTATGTTCTTTGTTCTTTGAGAAGAGAACTAATTCAAGATACTTTTTACAGATCGTTTTTTTTTACTCACCATTTTTTTAAGTAGAAGTGCAAAGTAGGGGTGCATATTTTGATTTTGCACACCACAAGAATTTTAGGAGGTGTGAGTGCATCTCCTGCACCCCCTATTCCCAGGCCCATGATATCTCTTCTTGCCTGTCATGGCTAAAACAAAAACATTCAGTAGCATAAAATGTATGATGATCAACTTTCTTGAGACATTGGATGTCTCCTCAAAGACACACACACACACACCTCAACTAACACAGGACCAAGATGGATGGTGTTTGTGTGCAAGTTAAAAATGCTCGTGCAAGCTCGACCAGATGATAAAGATAATCAGATTGTCTGTGTAACCAGGTACAGGAGTAGCTGTGTGGTAAGTAGCTTGCTTACCAACCACATGGTTCCGGGTTCAGTCCCACTGTGTGGCACCTTGGGCAACTGTCTTCTACTATAGCCTTGGGCCAACCAAAGCCTTGTGAGGGGATTTGGTAGACGGAAACTGAAAGAAGCCCCTCATGTATGTATATATATATATGTATATGTATGCATGTGGATGTTTGCGTGTCTGTGCTTGTCCCCCCAACATCACTCATCAACCGATGCTGGTGTGTTTACGTTCCCGTAACTTAGCAGTTCGGCAAAAGAGACCGATAGAATAAGTACTAGGCTTACAAAGACTAAGTCCTGGGGTTGATTTGCTAAAAGGTGGTGCTGCAGCATAGCCACAGCCAAATGACTGAAACAAGTAAAAGAATAAAAGAACCAATACTCTCTTTCCATCACCTATTTTGTGCAGCCAGCCATCCACCGCCTTCTGTTACCATCATGTCATTAGTGTTACCCATACATTTCATATCCTGTCATTACTCTCTCTCCCTCTCTTCCATTACCTCCTCCCTCCCCCCTCCTATTCTGTTTATCCTTTCATACACTTACTTTTCTTGCCTCCCCATCTCATGTTCTCTCATTCAGTCTTCTACCTACCTTCCCAGGAATGTTGCCTTCGATGAATACATACATCATAGAAAGGTCAGTACTCAAAAACATTGAAGTACATGGTAACCTTACTCGAGCTAGTATCGCCAATAACCCCTTCTTCGGCAACTTTTTTTGGAGAAAATATTTCCTTTTTGGACTAATTTTTTTTATCAGACAAGCTTTCACTCTCATCTGATGTATTCCAAGCTTCTAATAGAAGGGTCACATGAATTGTCATCTTCTGAGCTTGGTATCTGGGAAGGATTTGGAAAAGAAAAAAAACAGATAAAAACCGAGAAATGGCGAGAATTGACATATAAATTCATCTGTGGCTGTTTTTGAAAGTGTATGTTTTTGACGAGTTTACTTGTCACACACTGAAAAAGACAAATTAAGTGAAGGCAGGTTACTCGTCTTAGCTAGGTAAGGGGTTAAAATGAACCCAGGGTACACAATGAAGTTAGTAGTAAATAAACTGAGGGCAAAGAGGATCTTTTAATCTGCTTCAGGTTGTAACAACATCACTAGTGTCAACATCGGCAGCATTATTTAATGTCCATTTTCCATGCTGGCATGGGTTGGATGGTTTCACAGAAGCTGGCCAGCTGAAGATCTGCAATGGCTCCAAGCCTGTTTTAGCATGGTTTCTATGGCTATATGCCCTTCCTGGCGAGCTGGCAGAAACGTTAGCACGCCGGGCGAAATGCATTGCTGTATTTTGTCTGCCGTTACGTTCTGAGTTCAAATTCCGCCGAGGTCGACTTTGCCTTTCATCCTTTCGGGGTCGATAAATTAAGTACCAGTTACGCACTGGGGTCGATGTAATCGACTTAATCCGTTTGTCTGTCCTTGTTTGTCTAATCTGTGTTTAGCCCCTTGTGGGTAGTAAAGAAATATATATATGCCCTTCCTAATGCCAACCACTTTACAGAATGTACTGGGTGCTTTTATGCAGCACTGGCACGGCTGCATTTACGTGACACAAGTTTGGATGCTTTTAGTACATGGCACCAGCATCCATGTGCCAGCAAGATTAGGAATGCTCAGCGGGAGAGGGATAAAGGTGACAAGCCTGTATCCAAGAACAACCGCGTTTAAGTGGTTGATTTTAGGAAGGGTATCTAACTACAGAAAATAAAATAGAATGTTTAAGCAACATAATGTGTTGCAACTCATGTAGGGTTCAAACACATGTTGGATTCCAGTACATGTAGTAGGGTCGTAATTCTGATTAAGAACTGACTTGGAATGTTACAACCCATCAAACTCATCCTAGAATGGAAAACAGATTTTTTTCTTTTATCATTCACTTACTTCAGTCACTGATCTACGACCAGTGCAGGACTGTAGTAGAAGACCATCTGCCCACGGTGCTGCACAGTGGGACTGAACCCCAAACTCAGAGCACATCATGGCAAAATAAGCTTCTTAACCACATGGCCATGCCTGCACCCTAGATCTAAAGTAACGATGATAATGTTCAACGATGATGACAATGACAACGGTGGTGGTGGTGTTAGGGGTGATGATGATGATGATGATGATGATGATGATGATGATAACATTTATCTAAATTAAATGTCTTTATTTTGTGGCATGAGTTTACTTGTCATCATGAGATGCAGGTGTGAACATTGCATCGCCTCATCACAAAGGAATTCAGTTTAAATAAATAATTAAATAATCTCAGCAACAGGTATTCAATGCTCTTTTCCTCTTTTATAGAATATCTACATCATTTGAATGCATTCTCTGTCATACATACACACATGCACACATGTACACACACATGCACACATGTACACACACATGCACACATGTACACACACATGCATGCACACACAAACACACAGTAGATACAATATATGTATTAAGTTGAGGCTCCAGTATGACCTTCATGATGTTGTAAACAAATTAAAGAACTAAAGAACACGCTCACACACATAAATATATATATATATGTATACACACATGTATATGTGTGTATGTATATGTGTATATATATATATAAATATATGTATATATATATATAAATATGTATATGTATATATATATATATATATATATATATATATATATATATATATATATATATATATATATATATATATATATATACATATATATTTATATGTATATATTAATATATTTCTATATATATATAGGTATATAATATATTTCTACACACACACACATATAGATCTATACATACATAAATATAGATATATACATACATAGATATAGATATATTCATTCACACACACACACACATACACACACACACACACAAACACACATATATACACATAGATATATGTATACATATATATACCTAGGTATATGTATACATGTATCATCATCATCATCATCATCATCGTTCAACGTCCGCTTTCCATGCTAGCATGGGTGTATACATTGATATATGTATATATATATGCATAGCTATATGTATATGTATACACACACATGCACATAGTTATACATATATATATATGCACTCACATATATACATGTATATTTATACATGCATACACACACACACACACACACACACGCACATGCTCACAGAGAGCAAAGAGAATTGCAAGCCCATCTCTAAGTGTTTCATGCTGCCAGCTTTAGGTAAAAGACTGCACCGAGTATTTCATTGAATAGAATATTAACAGATAAAAGTGTTTAACAACAGCTGACATCACAAGGCGCTCACATGGCCCATGACATCAACTGTTATTCATCAAATCACATGCATAAGACGAACAGAAAAGGCTGGCGGTCTTGTCCATTGTCAAAGCAGTGAAACTTTAGAGATGGGGTTTGTAATACTCCATAATACATAGAGATGTATTAAATTTAATATACTTCTGGGATAAGAATGTTTGTGTCTATAAAAGTGTGTGTTTGTGTGTGTGTGTTTGTGTGTGTGTGTGTGTGTGTGTGTATTTGTGTGCCCATACACGTATGCATTCAAATAAATGTGTGTGTATATATATATATATATATATATATAAATATTAATTATATATATATGCATATATGTACACACACAGACATTCATATGCTCATAAGTATGTGTGTGTATATATGTATGTGTGTGTGTGTGTGTTTATGTGTTATGTATGTATATACATATATATATGTGTGTGTAATTCGTGCCTGTGTATGTAATGAAGAACTACTACTGCGGCCCCTGAGTGAATATGCTTTGGTAGCGTGTACCATTATTTAGTTAATTACCATAAGTGTATATTTCACATATAAGTATGTATGTATATGTATATATCATCATCATCATCTTCATCATCATCTTCATCTTCATTTAACATCCATTGTCCATGCCGGCATAGGTTGGACAGTTTAACAAGTGCTGGCAAGGATGCTGCACCACGTTCCAGTCTGATGTGGAATGGTTTCTATGGCTAGAAGCCCTGCCTAATTCCAACCCCTTAACAGAGTGTATTGGGTGCTTTTTATGTGGCACCACACAGGCACTTTTACACCGCTCCACATGGGTGCTTTTGTGTTGCACACACATACACACACACACATACACACACACATATATATATACTCTTTTACTTGTTTCAGTCATGTGACTGTGGCCATGCTGGAGCACCGCCTTTACTCAAGCAAATCAACCCTAGGACTTATTCTTTGTAAGCCTAGCACTTACTTATTCTATCGGTCTCTTTTGCTGAACCACTAAGTTACATGGACGTAAACACACCACCATTGGTTGTCAAGCAATGTTGTGGGGACAAACACACACATATATATATACATATATACAACAGGTTTGCCACACTGTGGGACTGAACCCAGAACCATGTGGTTCATAAGCAAGCTACTTACCACACACCCACTCCTATATATATATATGTATATTTATCACCTTGACCGACCAGTCCGTCAGGTGTCCATTTGACACTGCTGGTCACAGCATGCTGTCCACTCCTCTCTGGATTGCACGTTTCTCATCCACGTAATCCCAATCATCCTCCTGAAATCGTAACTCCACAGTCATGGTGGTCTTCTGGGTGGTCGTTTCCGCTCACGCGGGGACCACTCGACAACTGTGCGGGTCCACTGATTATCGGTGAGCCTGGCGACGTGTCCTGCCCATCTAAACTTGCTGCATGCATACTCTGCGGGTATACTCATATATATTATATATATATAACGGGAAGCTTTATGAAAAAAACAAAAGACGAAGGCAGGTGGAAAACAAACGAACAATTGTATTAGTATGGCGCTCAGGAAATATAAAAAAACAAGTCTTTAACGTTTCGAGCCTACTCTTCAACAGAAAGATACACAGAGAGAGAAAAACACAGAAAGCTGGAGAGAAAAAAAATGCGTGCAGTAGCTACGAATCAACATGGCGATCTATATAATATATATATATATGTAGGTTTGTGCGTTGGTGTAACGGTAGCACACTTGGTCGAATATATGTAGATATGTATATATCTATGTAGATATGTGTGTCTTAGTGTTTGTCTCCTCACAGCACTTGGCAACTAGTGTTGGTGTGTTTATATCCCCATAACCTAGTGGTTCGACAAAAGACACTGACAGAATAACTACCAGTCTTAATAAAAAAAAATTAGTACTGGGGTTTATTTGTTTCACTAAATCCTTCAAGACAGTACTCCAGCATGACCACAGTTCAATAACTGAAACAAATAAATGATAAAAGATTAAAGAAAATACACACACACACACACATATGAGGGGATGCTGAAAAGATTCTGGTTTTAAGGGCATCATGAAAGGCCTGGTTGGAGACCTAACCTTCCAAGGACTTTGAAAATCTGAAGGTCTGCTACAACAAGTGTTTGAATTTGAAAGGGAAGTATGCTGAATAAAGTCATAATTAACTGATCCTCCTGTATTTTCGTTTACCCGAAGCTAAGAACTTTACAGTACCCTTCATACGATTGGTGTAGTATGGCTGAAAGATTAAGGTATTTTGCCTTACAACCATGAAGTTCTTGGTTCAATCTCACTGTAAGGCAGCTTAGGGTAACTGTAATTTTCTGTATCCTCAGATTGACCCGTGCCGTGTGAGGGGAAACAAGTTAGATGGAAACTGTGTTGAAGAACCTTGTTGGGTGGATCATACTTATAATTTAATGAAAGTTCTTGTGTGCCAAGTAAACAAATACACTGCACCCCTTGTGCTGGTAAAAAGATGTAAGCTTGTATGGTGCAGTCCCCATAACCTGCCACAACTCCCTATCCAAAAACCATCATTCAGGGCGTAGTTGAAGGGCACCAGAGAGGCAGACAGAGAAAATCTTGGTTTGACAACATGAAGGACTGAAATGGTCACTATACTGCAACCCTGCAAAGCATGACAGAGAACAGAAACTAGTGGTGACAGCTGATTGCAAAAAGCATCTCGGGTGACACCCCAAAGACTTGCTGCATCAGTTAAGAGATCTTGATGATGAATCTAACTTTAGTGATCAATATCATCATACTCACCATTATTTTTCTGACCACTTTTTCATGCTTGCATTAGTCAGATGAAATCTATTGGGGCAGATATTCTATGGCCATGTGGCCTTCCTGTTACTAGCCCTCACTTCTTTACAAGTAAGGTGATTTCCCCATATTTGGACATGTTTTCATGGATGAACTTAAATGAAGGACCAATGCCTGTATGATAAAATGCTCCTTTACAATTACTGCTTCATGAAAGGTGGCGAGCTGGCAGAAACGTTAGCACGCCGAGCGTAATGCTTTTGTCTGCCGCTACGTTCTGAGTTTAAATTCTGCCAAGGTTGACTTTGCCTTTAATCCTTTCGAGGTCGATAAATTAAGTACCAGTTACGCACTGGGGTTGCTATAATCAACTTAATCCTTTTGTCTGTCCTTGTTTGTTCCCTCTATGTTTAGCCCCTTGTGGGCAATAAAGAAATGAGAAACGTTCACAATACCAGCAGTATTTTGTCTGTCTTTACATTTTGCCTTTCACCCTTTTGGGGCCAATAAATTGAGTACCAGTTGCGTACTGGGGTCAATCTAATCAAATGTCCCCTTCCCCAAAATTTCAGGCCTTGTGCCTAGAGTAGAAAAGAACTATTACTTCATCTCAAGACAAGGAAACAAGAACAAAAAAAAATAATAAAACGCATCTCCATACCCATACCCCTCTATTCACATACACACATACATGTATACAACAGACTTTTTCCAGTTTCTGTTTGCTAAATCCATTTACAAAATTTTGGTCATCCTGGGGCTATTATAGACAACACTCATCCAAGGTGCCACACATTGGGACTGAACCAAAAACCAAATTTTGGGAAACAAAACTTCTTAACCACACAACTATGCCTGTCTGGGGAGAGCAACAGCATTATAACCCTTCAGTATTTAATCTGGCCATATCCAGCACAAATATGTTCTACCTGTCTTATGTCCGAACCAGCCAGATCTGGCCTCTCACACCTACCCCATAACGTCATTCTAAAAATAAACAATCGCATCATTGAAATCTCAAAGCCACAAGATAATACAGGATTAATTCAAGATAATCATAATCATCATCATCATCGTTTAACGTCCGCTTTCCATGGGTTGCATGGGTTGGATGATTTGACTGAGGTCTGGTGAACCAGATGGCTGCACCAGGCTCCAATCTGATCTGGCTGAGTTTCTACAGCTGGATGCTCTTCCTAATGCCAACCACTCCGAGAGTGTAGTGAATAAATAAATAATGTGAATGAATAAGCATTACATATGATGGGATAATCTGAATGCTAAAGGATTAAAGAAAAATTTAATCTGTAAGAAGATAAAATTCTGTTGCTTATCTATAATTTGTCACTTCCTTGAGTTAAACCATAAATTGACTAATAATTTCTGAAACTAAACCCTTTTCTTTTTCTTCTCTGTTGTAGAACCACAGTTTGTAGCTTCGTTCAATACAAAAGACCAAGTTCTGTTTTTCTTGAGAGAGTTGGCTGTAGAATATGGCAACTGTGGGAAGAAAATATATTCACGAGTTGCACGGGTTTGTAAGGTAAGTGACATATCCATACATCATTGTCATCATTGTTTAACACCCACTTTCCATGCTAGTAGTTTGGCAAAAGAGACCGATAGAATAAGTACTAGGCTTACAAAGAATCAGTCCTGGGGTCAATTTACTTGACTAAAGGTGGCTGCAGTCAAATGACCAAAACAAGTAAAAGAATAAAAGAATATTGTCTAAGGTGTCTTTCCTTATTTTTAGACTAATGTCTGTATGTCTCTCTCTATCTTTTACTCTAACTCTATTTCTCTTTTCTCTCCTTTCTTCTCCAACTGGGGTGGCCAAGTATCTCCTCTATCCCAAGACACCTATTTCCATCCGTCTGTTATACACTAACCTCTTAACTGGTACAGAGCCATGTCCTTCAATACCACTGATCCTCAATGGTTCTTTGTCTTGTAAATTATTTGGTCACCCTGTTGGTGCTGGTGCCACATAGAAAGCACCCAGTACAGTCTGTGAAGTGGTTGGTGTTGGTTGGCATTAGGAAAAGCATCCAGCCATAGAAACTATGGCAAAGCAGACAAGTGAGCCTGGTACAGTTCTCTGGCTTTCTAACTCCTCTCAAATCTGCCAACCCATACCAGCATGGAAAACATAATGATGATGACTGTGTGATTTGAAAGAAATTTGTCTGCTATTTCTAGTAAATCGTTTACATAGTAAATCGTTTATATATATATTATAATAAATTAGAGACAAAACCACTATTATGCAAATCAAACAAAGAAAGACTTAAGCCAATACATAAAATAATTTATATAAATTAAATTTAATTATATATAATTTATATAAATTATTTTATGTATTGGCTTAAGTCTTTAATTAAATTTAATTTATATAAATTATTTTATGTATTGGCTTAAGTCTTTCTTTGTTTGATTTGCATAATAGTGGTTTTGTCTCTAATTTATTATATATATATATATATATATATATATATAAATCAATGAATATATATATATATATATAAACTGTTGGAACTGTTTTCATAGTGAGAGAAATACTGTTATCATATTGAAACTTTTGTGATATGCAGTTGATGACTGATGAAGGGACAATCTGGCCCTGCAATCTGTGAGCAAAGACTTGCACACACATAATAGCATTTTCACTGTCTTGTTCACTGTTAAGTAGCTATTGCTTTTTAGCCCCTGGTCAGACCTAATCAAGAAAAAATTAGATCAACGATATTCCACCAAAACCACTTTCATTATTTATATATCTTGTTTAGATTATAGCGTGACATTTGAAGAAAATTTGTCTGCTATTTCTAGCAAATGGATTGACCGCATAAAATTCCATTAGCTTGTTTACATCAGAGTTGTTGTTTAATTAGTAGTGAGTAAGAATGAAAAATAATTAAAACACCTGTGCATTCAGCTGTGACAACAATTACTCAGATTCAATTGGCACTACAATATATATATGTATATATGTGTATATATATATATGTATGTAAAACAAAGTTATTTTATTTCACACGGATAGAAACACACACACACACACAGACACACACATACACACACACACACATATATATATATATCCCACCCACATAGGGGTAGAAAACAAATTGATGGCTGTGAAATAATATAAGAGAAAATAAACTTTCCTCTCCTCCGTTAGAATGTATTTACTTGTATTTCATCTCATAGATTCCGGGGTTTACAAAGTATGAAACCCACAAATACACCATATCTGATGTCGATACCTTACCCTATACTTTATTTATTCAGTAAACAGACTTACAGCCTACTTAAGTGGTAGCTACAGTCACCCTAAACATCAACGAATATATATATATATATATATATATATACACATCAATGAATATATATGTATATATATATATATATCATCATCATCATCATCATCATTTAGCGTCTGCTTTCCATGCTAGCATGGGTTGGACGGTTCAACTGGGGTCTGTGAAGCCAGAAGGCTGCATCAGGCCCAGTCTGATCTGGCAGTGTTTCTACGGCTGGATGCCCTTCCTAACGCCAACCACTCCGTGAGTGTAGTGGGTGCTTTTTATGTGCCATATATATATATTTATATATATATATTGTTGTATTTAGGAATGACCATTTTGCCAGTTTAGCCAATATACATACATACATCAATGAATTTATATATATATATATATATACATCAATGAATATATATATATACACTGTTGGAACTGTTTTCATAGTGAGAGAAATACTGTTATCATATTGAAACTTTTGTGATATGCAGTTGATGACTGATGAAGGGACAATCTGGCCCTGCAATCTGCGAGCAAAGATTTGCACACACACACACACACACACACACACACACACACACACACACACACACACACACACACATGCACTCACACATACAAATACACACTTACATTTATGCATAGTACTTGGTTACGGGCAAAGCACTTTTTGCCTATCGAAAAGCAAGCTGAACAGGGTGTTTTTAATCATCATCATCATTTAACATCCGTTTTCCATGCTGGCATGTGTTGGGTTAGATGGTTTGACAGGAGCTGGCAAGGCCAGGGGTGACACCAGGTCCCATATTCTGTATTGGCCTGGTTTATACCAGTGGTTCTAAAAGTGGACAGTACTCCCTCCCCCCTTGGGGGTGGTGGAAAGATCCAGGGCGGGGGTAGGGGAACGTTGAAGAAAAGTGCAATGATAATGGGCTGGCCAAAATGGGATGATATATGTAAAAAAATATAAAATATATATCGATACAGTAATTAGGTCTAAGTTTTATTTGTGAAATACAGTTGTTTTGAATTTGCTGCAGAAAGTGGTCTATATTTATGGTGGAGAGGGAAGGGGGTGCTAGGAATGTGGCCTGGGCGCCAAGGAGACGATAGCCTGAAGAAGTTTGGGAACCACTGTTTTCTACAGTTGGATGCCATTCCTAATGCCAACCACTTCACAGAGTGTAATGGATACGTCTTACGTGGCACCAGCATCAGTGCTTTCTATGTGGAACCATTACTAGCACTTTTCACACGGTACCAGTACCAGTTCTTTTTATATGGCACCAGCACTGACAGGGTGACCAAGTAACCTGCACGACAAAAATACCTCAACTGGAAGTGGGGAGTAGTATTGAGTGGGTGTGGTTTTGTGCCAGTTGAGGGATTTAAGATATAGAGGGGACAGATAAGGGTGTCTTACTTTATATATATACATGCTACTAGTCATCATGTCTGTAGAATCATCAGTATTGCCAAGTGCAATATCATCATTATGTAACGTCTATTTTCCATGCTGATTTGAGTTGGAAGGTTTGACAGGTGCTGGTGAGGCCAGGAGCCACACCAGGATCCATTGTTTGGTTTTTGCATGGTTTCTGCAGCTTGGTGCCCTTCCTAATATCAACTACTTCATAGAGTTTACTGGATGGTTTTTAGATGGCGCCATCACCGTTGCTTTTTACATGGTGCCAATGCCAGTGTTTAGTACGTGACGCAATCACTGGGTCACCAAGTACTTTGTAAGACAAAACCCCACCAAGTGGCAAATTTAAGGATACCAGCTGTATGCCATAACCAATTAAAGCTCCATTTAGATATATATTGGCTGTGTGGTAAGTAGCTTGCTTACCAACCACATGGTTCCGGGCTCATTCCCACTGCGTGGCACCTTGGGCAACTGTCTTTTACTATAACCTTGGGCTAACCAAAGCCTTGTGAGTGGATTTGGTAGACGGAAACTGAAAGATGCCCGTCGTACATATGTGTATATATATATATGTATGTATGTGTGTATGTTTGTCCCCCCCAACATTGCTTGACAATGGTGGTTTGTTTACGTCCCCATAACTTAGCAGTTCAGCAAAAGAGACCGATAGAATAAGTACTAGGCTTCCAAAGAATAAGTCCTGGGGTCAATTTGCTCAACTAACGGTGGTGCTCCAGCACGGCCACAGTTAAATGACTGAAACAAGTAAAAGAGTAAAAGAGAGTAAAGAGTATACACACACATACAAACAAAGAGATAAAGCGATAGAAATAGATAGATAGATAGATAGATAGATAGATAGACAGACTGACAGAGTGAGGGCATATAGATATATAGATGCACTCACAGATACATCTGTGAGTGCATCTATATATCTATATTCCATTACATATTGACATATCTCAGTAACACATGTATACGCATATACTCT
>NC_043004.1:12318880-12338880 GCF_006345805.1 Octopus sinensis
TGTTCGTTTGTTTATTTTTGTTCTTCCTATATTGGCTATGTTACTCTGTAATTGCTGTTGTTACTAGGATAGCTGTTGTTGTTTTTGCTATGCTTTTGTTGCTGTTGCCGACATATTTTTCTTTTTTTG
The DNA here is from genome assembly GCF_006345805.1 of Octopus sinensis. NCBI lineage: Eukaryota > Metazoa > Mollusca > Cephalopoda > Octopoda > Octopodidae > Octopus > Octopus sinensis. The sequence goes on from NC_043004.1 coordinate 12,319,010, forward strand.
TTGTTGTTTGTTTATTACTGGTGCAATGCTGTTGTTATTGTGATTGTTGTTGTTGTTGCTGCTACCATCTTTGTTATCGCCATTGTAAATTAATAGCATTGCTAGACACAACCAAAATTGCTCTGCTTGCAGAATTGTCCGCAACCATTTTGACTAAAGGCTCCAAGCCTACATCTCACAATTAAGGACTTCGTCTCCTACCATTTTTACATTATCACACTGAAGTATTTATTAAATATTTTATAATCTAAAAGTGTTATAATCAGATCACCCAAGCAATTCATTGCACTGGACCCTATAGGCTAGGGATAAAAACTCCCCTTTGTTAATGAATGACCATGGGATTGCATTCGGAAAGTTCCCCTCTGAGGCTCAAATCCAGGCAAGGTTGTTTATGAAGGACCATCAGTCGCCCATGCACACAAGCCTCCCTTCTTCACACCACTAATGTTGTCCAAGGGAAAGGCAAAGGCCGACAGATCTTAGCACGTCTCAACCTATTTCTACTGTCGAGTACTTATTGTATACACATTGTTGATGAGCCATTTAGAGCAATGTTTGTCCTGAGATAACATCTAAAAAGCTAGCCCCTTTCTCAGACGAGAATTTGTCATTTCTATATAAGAAACAATGAATAAATCATTCAGTGATATTGCAAGTAGCCACTGGTTGAATAGAATTCTGGGCACCTACCTGTACTGGTACCATGTGAAAAGCTTCTGTGCTGGTACCATGTGAAAATCTTCTGTGCTGGTACCATGTGAAAAGCTTCTGTGCTGGTGTTGCATAAAAAGCACCCAGTACACTATGTAAAGTGGTTGGCATTTAGGAGGGCATACAGCTGTAGAAACCATACCAAAACAGACAGTTAGAGGCTCTGCTCGTGATGCTATGCATTAGGATTGAACCTGAGCTCTTGAAGTTGCTTAGCAAACATCTTAAGCATTCAGCCACACTGCATCTATTCAAACATATGCTTGCTACTGGCATCCGTCGATTACAATGATGTAGGTTTCAGTCGATCTGGACATGTAACTGCCTGCTCATGAAATTAATGTGCAAGTGGCTGAGCGCTCCACAGACAAAGTTACTCTGAACGTTGTTCTCAGGGAGATTCAGCGTAACACATAATGTGACAAGTTTGGCCCTTTGAAATACAGGTACAACTCATTTTTGGAAGCTGAGTGGAGCAGCATGAATAAAGCGCCTTGCTCAGAAGCACAATATGCTGCCAGGAAGTGAACTCACAACCTTACGATCACAAGCCAATTGCCCCAGCCACTAAGTCATGTGCTTTAACATACATGTACATACATATGTATGCATATATATACGTGTCTACATATACATAAATATGCATGCATACATATATAGCATACAGGCATGCAAATATATGCAAACATGCATAAGCATACATGCATACACACAGATGAATGCATGTATGCGTACATACGTGCATGTATATACATAAATACAACTTCACCACCATTGTCGACTCCAGCATCATTGCCGAACCCAGCATCATCTCTGACTCCAGCACCATCACACACTCCAGCACCATCACACACTCCAGCACTATCTTATTTTTTTACTACCCACAAGGGGCTGCACACAGAAGGGACAAACAAGGACAGACAAACGGATTAAGTCGATTATATCGACCCCAGTGCGTAACTGGTACTTAATTTATCGACCCCGAAAGGATGAAAGGCAAAGTCGACCTCGGCGGAATTTGAACTCAGAACGTAACAGCAGACGAAATACCACTTGGCATTTCACCCGGCATGCTAACGTTTCTGCCAGCTTGCCGCCTCACCAACTCCACTACAAACACTGACTCCAGCACCATTGCTGACTCCAGCACCGTTGCTGACTCCAGCACTGTCACTGACTCCAGCACCATCACTGTCATCACCATCACCAGCTCCATCATCTTCGCCAACTCCACCACCATCACCAACTCCAGTACCATTGCCAACTCTAGCACCATCCTTGACTCCAGCACCATCCTTGACTCCACCACCATCGCCAACTCCATCACCTTCGCCGACTCCCACCACCATCGCCAACTTCACCACCATCACCAACTCCACCACCACCACCACTGCTGACCCCAGCACACTGCTGACGCTGCCACCATCACCAATACCACCACCATCACCAACTCCACTACCACCACTGACTCCACCACCACATCCACAGTCCACCACCACCATCATCATCACATCTCTTTCCTCTTAGTGTCGAAGTATTGAACATCAAATGGTCAAACAGTCAAAATAGATCACCAAGTGATTGATATCAATAACCTCTTACCACTCCCACTCCATCAGCATCAGAGAATCAACTCTGGTCGGTCGGTTTATTAGAAGAGTGATGAGAGGATGAGATGAAATGTCCATGGCATTTAGATACGGCGCTTTCATGTTTTGAGTTCAAAACCTACTGGCATCAACTTTACCATATCCTTCTGGGGTTTAATTTTAATATTCTTATAGAAAGCATCGGCAATCTGCAATGTGAATGGAATCGAGATTCAGAAAAATCTGCAAGTGTTTTATTTTTCTCCTTTCTCTTGGAACCATTCCGGATGATGTCAGAAGCACACTGACATGGTGGTGGTAGAGACAGAGGTGGCTGATCATGGTGGTGGTGGTGGTGGCTTTATAAGTAGCAACAGTGGTGGTGGCAGTGGTGATGGTGGTGGTAATGGTGATAGACTTGGGGGTGGTGGCAGTAATGGTGGTGGTGGTGGTGGTGGTGGTGGCAATAGTGATGGAATTGGTGGTGGTGGTGGTGGTGGTTCTGGTGCTGGTGAGAGATAGTGGCACCAATTGATTTGGGCATTTAGAAATAAGAGCCAAATCTCCCTCACACTGCACCCAGCTCTTTTAAAAAGGAGACCTTTTGGAAGCTGAAAGAAATCTTTTGAATATCTATGTGTGTGTGTGTGTGTGTCTTTGTGTTTGTCCCCAACAACTGCTTGACAACTGGTGTTAGTTTATTGACATCCCCATAACTGAGTAGTTCAGCTAAAAGTGACTAATAGATTACGTGCCAGACTTAGAAAAACAAAAGTATTGGGGTAGATTTATTCAGCTAAATCCTTCAAGGCAGTGCTCCAGCTTGGCCTCAGTCAAAAGAGTAAAACAAGTGAAATATAAAGATAGATAATCTCCTATATAGTTGTATGGCCTAAAAGAAATAACAGCCAAATCTCACCATCCTTCTTTGAATCTCCTAAATGTTTTGGAAAGCAAAACAACACACACCATCATCTGTTACATTATACAGCCTAACAAGACAGGATGGTCACATGTGGAATGCCATTGAACATAGGCTGCTCAATCAGTTCAGCTTTGGCTTAAAGAACAACAACAGCAGCAGCATCAGCATCAATGTCAGTAATGGTTTTCTTTGATCTCTACCTGCTTGTGAAGGTGTTTCACCTGGATACAATAACTGCCACCTTCAGTAGATTTCATGCTGTTTTATGGTTCGCTTTCTGTATGTTCAACCTATCATTGATAGCCTACAATAGAGAGAAGAGAGAGAGAGAGAGAGAGAGAGACCATGGTTGGTTTATAGAATCTCTCTTGCTTTACATTCTGTATATTCTTGCTTTATATCCTCTCTCTTTCTATATCAACACATACACACATTTCTGTATCTATCTTTCTATATACACATGTGTGTGTGTGTGTGTGTGTATCCCACCCATGTCAGCATAGAAGGCAGACATTAAACGACGATATATATATATATATATATATTCACACATACACATACATATATATGCATAACCGATGCTTGCATGGAAAATACACCTGATCCTAAATTGTATACACGCACACACATATACATACATATTCATACATACATTTAACTTGTTTCAGCCAAAGGCGGTGACCAAGCTGGGGCACCATCATTAAAAGATTAAAAGATGATGAATATTTCCTAGTTATATTATATATATATATATATATATATATATATATACATACATACATACATACATACATACATAGATGGGTAGAAAGATAGATTGATATAGACACACACACACATACACACACCTTTTCCACTTTGTTCACTTCTCTGAATCTCTCCCTCTCCCAGCTTCTTTCCCTTATGCTCTCCCTTTCTCTCGCTCTTTCATTCACAGTTTCTTTCTCCCACTTCTCCTCCTCCTTCTCCAGCTACTCTCTGCGCCTTTCTTTATTTTCCCCATTTAGCACTACCTTGACACACTTCACACCTTTTATTGCAAACCAACACGAGAACCCCCCCTTCCCCTCCACCACCACCACCACCTCTCCATGCAATCATTCAGCCTGTTAGAAATAGTGGTGGAATCTCCCTCAAAATACCACATCCATTCACCCACCCATCTGCTGTCCTTTTATTCTTGTCATCTTAAAAAGGGTAGAACACATTAAACAAGTAGAGTCCAAGATACACAGCACCTGCAAAGAAAAGATTGAAAATTCAAGACGGTCAATGTTGATCTATTTGACCAACAACACCTTAATTCTTCTCGCTATTACTTCACCTGTTCCTTTATTCCTTCTCCAAATGCATTCTCTCTTATTTTTCACTTCTCGCAGCTATTACCTGTCCACACACACACACACACTTGAAGCACCTGATTTCTCTCTTCCTCTCCTCTCTCTCTCTCTCTCTCTCTCTCTCTCTGTTCTTTCTTTGTATTTGTCTTTTCTCCCTCTCATTTCTCAAACAACACAGAAACACACACACTCACACTCATGTACACACACATACACACTCTCACACATTTACACACATATATACTCACACATACATTCACACATACACTCCATCACACATTATCTCTCTCTCACACACACACACTCATACACCCTCATACACAAATTGCACAAGTGTTGTACATAAGTGTTTCTCAACTCCTTTATATCAGTCATTCACTTACCCACCCTTTCTTTCTCTCTCAAGGATACACCCCCCCACACACACTTTTACCCAGGTTACACCAGTGAGGTACAACTGCTTAAATTCTCACTTTTCTACCCCTTTCTATCACTGTTTCTACCCCTCACTATCTATCTGTCTCTATCTATTTATCTATCTTAATCTATCTATCTATCTGTCTATCTATCCATCTGTCTATCTACCTATCTATCTATCTATCTATCTATCTATCTATCTATCTATCTATCTGTCTATCTACCCATCTCTCTATCTATTTATTTATCTTTATCTGTCTATCTATCCATCTATCTATCTATGTATCTATCTATTTATCTGTATCTATCAATATCTATCCATCTATATATCTATCTATTTATTTCTATCTGTTCATCTATCTATCTATCTATCTATCTATCTATCCATCTATCTAACTACCTTCTCTGCCTATCTATCCATCTATCTATCTATTTATCTAAAGTGCACACACACACATGCACACACACACACACACACACACACACACACACACACATGCACACACAAATACCCATGCATTCCTACCCAGGATAAATCTCACTTTTCTATTCCTTTCTACCATTCAATCTCCCTCTTTTCTCTCTCTGAAACTGTCTACCTGTCTGTCTCTCTCCCTCACACACTCTCTCTCTCTCTCTCTGTATCTCTTTATCTATCTATCGATCTCACGCTGACAAATACACACACTCACACACATACTATCTCTTGCAAGCGTACACAGATTGCACCAGAGAGGTACAATTGCATAAAATCCTTACTTCTCTACCCGCTCTATATTCCTCCCTCTCACTATCTACCTGTCAATCTCAAGCACACACATGCACACACGCACACACACACACACACACACACACACACACACACACACACACACACACATTTGCCAGTTGCACACACAAATAAAAAAAAAAAACCCCACAAACAAATAAAACAAAATCCCTGCACAACTGATGCATATAGCAGCAGTGTTGCCAGGATGAGGTTTGCAAGGCTTTTCATAAATTGAATACATTATATTTAATTGCAATGTACACAGATGCCTGCAATCAGACACACTATATACTGCAAAGTGCATCTCCTCTTTCTGCCTGCCAATAATGGCTAGATTCTGTTGCAGCCATATTTTGAATGCCTCCCCATTCTTTATTTGATTGTCCTATTATTCCTGCAGTTGATGTCATGCAGCTACATGTTGTTATTCCTATGAGAATGTGAAATCATAACCTCTGGGAGCTTCTATGAGGTTGCTCAACCTACTAGAAATAGTAGCCAAATCATCCTGTAAATCAGTGGTTCCGAACCATTCTTTATTCATGGACCCTTTTGATTGCTATTTTATTCCAGTGGACCCCCTGCCCGTAGCCATTTGATGTCTAAGAATTAGTTTTGTACATACTTCTTTCAAAATTCCTATTTTGTTTTTCCCATACTCTTGTAGATTGAAGTAAGTAAAACATTAGAGAAAAAAACTAGGTGTTTCTTGCAACAAATACAGGGTGGGCCAGAAGTATATATATATATATATATATATGCCTCTGTGTGTGTATTGTGTTTTTGTTTGTCCCTCATGATACTTGACAACCAGAGTTGGGTTTGTTGACATCCCCATGAATTAGTCTTGTTCAGCAAACAAGACTAATAGATTATGTACCAGACTTCAAAAAATAAGTACCCTGGTCGATTTGTTCAACTGAAATCCTTAAACATAGTGCCCTAGCATGGCCACAGCCCAAAGGCTAAAATAGACAAATGACAAAAATTGTAGTTTTAGATATTACTGAAAAGACAGGATGGTCATGGCCAGAATATTTTCTACTCTAGGCACAAGGCCCGAAATTTTTGGGGGAGGGGGCCAGTCGATTAGATCGATCCCAGGACACAACTAGCACTTAGTTTATTGACTCCGAAAGGATGAAAAGCGAAGACAACCTCAGCAGAATTTGAACTCAGAACGTAAAGACAGACGAAATACCGCTAAGCATTTCACCTGGCTTGCTAATGTTTCTTATTTCTTTATTGCCCACAAGGAGTTAAACATAGAGGGCACAAACAAGGACAGACAAAGGGGTTAAGTCGATTAGATCGAAGCCAGTGCATAACTGGTACTTAATTTATTGGCCCCGAAAGGATGAAAGGAAAAGTCGACCTCGGTGGAATTTGAACTAAGAACTTAACCGCAGACAAAATACCACTAGGCATTTCGCCCAGCGTGTTAACGTTTCTTATTTCTTTATTGCCCACAAGGGGCTATACATAGAGGGGACAAACTAAAGACAGACAAAGGGATTAAGTTGATTACATGGACCCCAGTGATAAATTAAGACCTGGTACTTAATTTATCGCCCCCGAAAGGATGAAAGGCAAAGTTGACCTTGGCGGAATTTGAACTCAGAATGTAAAGACAGACGAAATATCACTAAGTATTTCACCAAGCATGCTAACGTTTCTGCCAGCTTGCCACCTTTGGTCATGGCCGGAATGTCTTTGGCCTTAATTAGTTCAGTCAAGGAGAGTTTGGGCAAAATAAATTCACAACAATAGCTATTTCTAATACATCTATTCTGTACAACATCAGGAGCCAGCAAGAAGGTTTCAGCAAGGTTTCCAAACCTGCTGGATAGAGCTATGGTTACTAGTTATTAGCTTTGCCTTATTTATGTAATTCTAACAATTGTATCTACCAAGCTTGTGTGTGTGTGTGTGTGTGTGAAAAAGTAAGCACGAATGTGTGTGTAAATGTGTTTTTGAGTGTGCACATATATGCATGTGTATGTAAGTACATGTGCATGTATGTATCTCTCTTTTACTTGTTTCAGTCATTTGACTGCGGCCATGCTGGAGCACCGCCTTTAGTCGAGCAAATTGACCCCAGGACTTATTCTTTGTAAGCCCAGTACTTATTCTATCGGTCTCTCTTTGCCGAACCGCTAAGTGACGGGGATGTAAGCACACCAGCATCGGTTGTCAAGCAATGCTAGGGAGACAAACACAGACACACAAATACACACACACAAATACACACACACACATACATATATATATATATATATATATACATATATACGACAGGCTTCTTTCAGTTTCCGTCTACCAAATCTACTCACAAGGCATTGGTCGGCCTGGGGCTATAGCAGAAGACACTTGCCCAAGATGCCACTCAGTGGGACCGAACCCGGAACCATGTGGTTGGTTAGCAAGCTACTTACCACACAGCCACTCCCGCGCCTATATGTGTAAATTTGTGTATGAGTGTGTGTATATGCGAAAATGAGTATGTGTGTGTGTGAAATGAATCTGTGTATGTGTATGCATAAATGAGTGTATTTATGCATGTGTGTAAATGTATTCGTGTGTGGGTGAGTGTGCGTGTGTGTATAATTGATTATGTGTGTATGTTTGCATGTATGTTTGTGTATGTGTAATTGAGTGTGTGTATGTGTGTAAATGAGTGTGTGTGTATGTATATAATTGATTATGTATGTATATTTGCATGTACGTTTGTGAATGTGTGTAATTTAGTGTGTGTATGTGTGTAAATGAGTGTTTGTGTTTGTGTGTGTGCATGTAAAATGAATCTATGTATGTGTATGTGAGTGCATGTATGTGTATGAATGAATGTTCATATGTAAATAATTGTGTGTGAGTGTGTGTGTATGTGTAAATGTGTTTGTATATGCCTGTAAATGAATGTTTGTATGTAAATGATTGTGTGTGTGTGAATGTTTGTGTTTGTGCATGTATATAAATGTGTATGTGTGTGAGTTTGTATGTTTGGTGCGTTTGTGTGCGTACGAATGTCTGTATTTGTTAAAGGCCAGGTGTTTTATCTTAGATTTCACTCCTTCATTTGGAAGGATGTACCATAAATCTCTCTCCTCCCTGCTGGATAAGTCTATCTCGTACACGCATTCCAGCGAGATTCCTGCTGATATTACTTGTAGTCAAAAATTTAAAACATTAAGTTTTATGTCCTAATAGATAAGTAGCGGAAGACTGCCTGCAGTTGATTTGAACCTGAGATTCTTGAGTAACTGTTCTTACAGCTGTAGGCATGGCTGCGTGGATAAAAAGCTTGCTTGATGACCATATGGTTTTTGGTTCAATCCTACTGCATAGCACCTTGGCCATGTGTCTTTTACTATAGTCCTGGGTTGACCAATTGCTTTGTGAGTGGATTTGGTAGATGGAAACTGTGTGGAAGCCCACCATCTGTATGTATGTGTGTGTGTCTTAGTGCCTTTGTCACGCACCATTTGATAATCAGTGTTTGGTTTGTTTACATCCCATAACTTAGCAGTTTGGCAAAAGAGATTGATGGAATAAGGAGTAGACTTAAGAGAGAAAAAAAAACAGAAGCATATGCTTTAGGGAGAGAGTAACTACCTATAGCTACCTTCTCCAATGTGAAATAATAAATAATAAACTTAGGGTCTTGTGTCCAGGTTACAACTTATATATATAAATGTTTTGTAGTTATCATCGTCCTTTTAATGTCTACTTCTCCATGCTTGCTTGGGTCAGATGAAAGTTATTGAGGCAAATTTTCAACAGTTGGATGCTCTTGTTGTCACCAACCCTTACCTCATTTCAAGCTGAGTAATATTTCCCTATTACCAGACATTTTTTGCAGAATATCAGGAATGAATGGCATTCATTTACAATAATCTCTCACAGACAAGACAAGGAGATACAAACATAGATACAAATACAATGGGCTTCTTTCCAGTTTCCATCTACCAAATCCACTCGCAAAAATTTGGTCAACCCAAGGATATAGAAGATACTTGCCCAAGGTGCCAGGCAGTGGGACTGAACCTGAAACCATGTGATTGGGAAGGAAACTTTTTAATCACACAGCCATGTCTGCTCACATTGTACTAATTCCTTTTATTTTTTTGTTCATATTACATCATGGGACCTGGGTCAACTTGGCTATTCATCTTTCTGAAAGGAGTGAAATATGCTTGACATGTATTAGAGTTGAAATCCTCCCATAAAAAATCACTGCCCTTGTGTCAATGACAAATCATTATGTACTCATATTCTGGGATTGAAATTGCAACAGGGTTAGCTTTGCCTTTCATCCCCCAAGTTACTAAACAGAAAGGTCAGAACAAAACTATTAATAACTTTCAAGTTCTCTTTGAAACACTACCTTTAAAATATATCCATTTCATTCTGGTTGATTATGCTTTTCCTTATAGAATCTGGTACAGTACTTTGTCTCAAAAGAAAGCAATTTTCATTCTTTTAAATAAAAACACACATATACATTTATCTCTATATATCATCATCATCATCATCCAGTGTTTTAAGTCTAGGTTTTGTCCCCGTTAATGGGGTGGCCGGATGTACCTCAATGCCATAACAACTGAGGTAGGCAGGTGCAGCTCACCCCAATATTTCGGCTGGCTGGTGCCCATTCTCCTTTGTTATCATGAAGCTTTTTTTCAGCTGGATTTTCTATGGGGTGCATTTTGTTGCTTGCCCCCAACCTCAGTTTCTAGACATGCGTGGTCCCGAGACCATGATTTTTAAGAAACATGGTGGAAAACTAGCTCAGGAAAGCAGGGACACTACTCCCTGAGACCCCTTTCAGAGCCCCACTACCTCATATGGTTTTTTTTTACTTTTATGCTGACTGCACCAAACATTAACAGTAATTGTTGTTTTTCACACAGATTGCATGTATGTATATTATATTTTCCTACATCAACAAATATAAAATCTTGTACATTTACCAAGTGATATTTTTCCCTCCATAACTACTTAGCAACTTTGACTCTCACCGTTTTGCTAATAAGGACGTAATAATACTGAAACATGATTAGTGTCATTTCCCATATTTGCCAAAATTTTTTTGTAAATCACCACTGCTTCTGTTTATTCTTCAACACTTAATATTTTGCTATATATACTATAAATATCTTAATATCATGATGAATTATAATTATAAACAAAGTTTTCCTGATCTCATGTGATAAGAAAATTTATAAAACTGTATTGATACTCAAACTGGTTTCTTTATAAGATATTTTGTTATATCATTCAAGTATTGCTCCAATCCAGCAATATACAGAGGTGGACACTGTTAATCGAAAAGTTAACTTCGTTAACCATTAATCTCTTAACCAAAACATTAACTTTGATAACTGTTAACCAGTTATTTCCTAATGTAACAGAATGTAAAATCAGTTTCTGTTCTAAAACCACCTAAAAACACCTTTAAGAAGTGCCAAAACTATAAGATTTGTTAACTTTAATTGAACTGAAGTTAACAGATGTTAACTCAAATTGACTTGAGTTAACAGAAGTTAAACGTAACAGACATTAATTAGTCTGATAAGGATTTCCAAAGTTAACTTAAAAGTTAAATCACTAATAAAAATGTTAACTTTATTAATTAACAATTAATGGTTTGGTGACCAGGTTTGATAATATATATATATATACACACACACACTTATATACATACAGACACACATATCTACCTATATATATTTATACACACACACACACATGCATACATACATACACTTACTTGGTCATGTGACACACTCAAACAATTGTGAAGATCTCTTCACTTGAAACCATTGGTTAGCTTGTTAATCCATAAAGAAAGTGTGTGTGTGTGTGTGTGTGTGTGGTGTGTGTGTGTGTTAAAGAAGCACTCCATCAGTTATAACAACAAGGGTCCCAGCTGATACAATCGATGAAACAGCTTGCTCATGAGATTAACGTGCAAGTAGCTGAGCACTCCACAGATACGTGACACAGCGTGTGACAAGGCTGCCCCTTTGAAATACAGGTACTTCTCATTTTTGCCAGCTGAGTGGACTGGAGCAATGTGAAATAAAGGGGTCTTGCTCAAAGACACAATGCATAACCGGGAATTTAACTCACAATCTTACGATCGTGAGCCAAATGTCCCAACCACTAAGTCACATGCCTTCACTGTATATATATATATATATATATATATATACACATACAAAACATGAAATTCAACCAAGGTTTATAAGTTAACCCTTTGCCAACCATGATTTCCAAGATTTACTATTTTTTTCTTGGGAGGGTCATTAAGCCAACAATAAACAACCACGCTGGTTTTATTTCACTTCTTTATTTTTATTTGTTAACTATTTAACGAATTAACTAATTAATTGTTTAATTAATTATTCAGTCAGTCAATCAACCAGCTAGGAAGTTTGCCAAAATGTTTTCGTTGCTATTCACTTCATAACTTGATAACACTGTATTTTTTTTCTTTTTACAGAATGACCGAGGTGGGGAACGCCTTCTCATTAATGAATGGTCAACATATTTAAAAGCGAGGATAAACTGTTCTTTACCAGGGCAGTACCCATATTACTTTGATGAAATACGTAAGTTCTCCATTCAATTATTTATTTGATGTAAATAACATATTTAAGTTGCACTCATGTATAAATCACACTCATGTTTTCCTCCTCATCATCATATTCGTTTGATGTCCTCCTTCCATGCTGGTATGGGTTGGATGGTTTAACAGGAACTGGCCAGACAGGAGCCTGCACCATGCTTCTGTGTCTGTTTTGGCATGGTTTTTTTTGGCTGGATGCCCTTCCTAACATCAACCATTCTGTAGAGTGAACTGAGTGCTTTTTACATGGCACTCATGCAGGCAAGGTCAGTTTTGGTATGGTTTTTACAGCTGGATGCCCTTCCAAATGCCCACCACTTCACAGTGTTTTCTCAAATATAAATTAGTATGACTTGGAAGTAAATACATATTAAATACTGCTGAGGACACTGTATTTCGTTTTACAACCATAATATACTACAAAGTATATTAAAGTCTTTTGACTCAACACTGTGTCCCACCTGTGCCAGCAGTGTGATTCAATCAATTTTCAATGTCATCCCATGGATGGTAAATGGATTGGATGTGATACTGAAGAAAGAGCAAAAACTCCTGAAATGTGTATATACACCCATTCCTTATTTTTCTATCTTCAGCTGCATTGTTTACATAGACGTATTCATATACCAAAAGTTGTCACTCTCAGTGCTGGCTCTAATTTTCATTAAAAATTTGTAGAGATAACGTTAAAAAGAAGTACATACAATATTTTTCATTCCATGCAAGACTTCTGAATTCAAATCCTGCTGCCATCCGTTTTGCTAGAAATTCACCCAGGGTCATTAAAATGTCCACCAGACATGTGCAGGAGTTGATTCAATTGATCTCACGCAAGCCAATATTCATTAATTAATCTGTCGAGTTTTCCTAGCGGTGGGTAACACCACCACAAAATACTTTGTATGCCTTCAGTGGAGTCTAGTCTTTGGCTAGCCTTCTGTCCACATCCTCTGGTTTAAGATAACCTACGAATCTTGGTTCAACCCCTTTAGCATTTAAACTGACCATATCTGGCCTAAATATTCTACTTGCTGTATGTTGAAACCAACAACACAGCTACATTATGTCATTCTAAAAACAAACAATCACATCATCAAAATCTCAAAGCTACAAGATAATACATGATTAAATTCAAAATATAGGCGCATGCGTGGCTGTGAGGTAAGAAGCTTGCTTCTCAACCTCATGGTTCCAGGTTCTGTCCAACTGCGTGGCACCTTGGAGAAGTGGATTTGGTAGGCAGACACTGAAAGAGGCCCATCGTATTCTTTTATTTGTTTCAGTCTTTTGACTGCAGCCATGCTGGAGCACTGCCTTTAGTTGAAAAAAATTAACCCCAAGACTTATTCTTCGTAAGCCTAGTACTTATTCTATTGGTTTCTTTTGCTGAACCGCTAAGTTATAGGGACATAAACACACCAACATCGGTTGTCAAGCAATGGTGGGGGTGGGGGCAAACGCATACATACATGCATACATACATATATATATATACACACACACACACACACACAACAGGCTTCCTTCAGTTTCTGTCTGCCAAATCCATTCACAAGGTTTTGGTCAACTCAAGGCTATAGTAGAAGACACCTACCCAAGGTGCCACACAGTGGGACTGAATCCAGAACCATGTGGTTAGTGTGTGTCTGTTTTTGTCCTGCCACCATCCAGGTGAGTAATCTGAATGCTAAAAAGTTAATGATTTATTCCTCAATTAACTTTGCAAGTCTTGGAAGCCAAGCTAAAAAAAGAAAGAAAATGGGTTATGATGGAGTGGTCTTTCCCTCCTGTCCATATGCATAATCATTGCATACACTTTTCCATTCTCACATGGGTTGGACAGAATTTTGTTGGTGGGGGAAGATTTTCTATGACTAAATGCCCTTCCTGTAACCAACCTTCGCCTGTTTCCAAGTAAGATATTTCCCCTTGACCAGTCATGTTTTATGAAAGATTAGAAATGAATGATATTGCTTTTAAGCTGATGACACTCATTTAATATTATTATATGATACAAAGGCAAGGAGACAGCATCCCCCTCACAATGTGCCACGCAGTGAAACTGAACTTGAGATCAAGTGGTTAGAAAGCTAACTTCTTACCCACACAGCTACACATATATCTAAATATACATGTGTTTGTGTGTATGTTGGGTGTACACACAACTGAAATTAATATGACCATCACTAACAAAATTTGAGAGGAAATCTTAAATCAAGAACAGAACGTACAGCAGTACTGCAATGACTTTTGTTAGTGAAAACGAAGAAATTCAAAAGAGAAGCATAAGAAGATAATCAGTCTCAGAAATGTTTACAGATTTATCAGAATAACCTTTTCTTGAAGAAATAATTAAAGAAAATCTAAGGTGTACCTTACTTCTAGAAGTCTTACACTATGCAGAGTAAACAAATGTGTATATGTGTGTGTGTATGCATGTTTATGTATGTATATGTGTATGTATGTATTTACATGTGTGTGTGTGCATGTATTTGTATGTATGTATGTATATAGATTTTCAAAGGCAATCATATGCATAAATCAAAACACACACACACACACACACACACCGATATCGCATAACATGGAGGCAAATATTTATCATTAGCATACGCAGTCTCAACATTAAGGAACACACACATCCTTTTATATGCATACGTATATACATGCACGCATACTTACACATTGCATTGTCTGTTGAACACCACATAGCCACAGTGTATAAACAAATACACACACACACACACACACACAAATATATATATATGTATGTATGTATGTATAGATATATACATGTATATATATACATATATATACATATATACATATATATATACATACATATATACATATATATGTATGTATATATATATACATACATATATACATTATATGTATGTATATATATACATACATATATACATATATATATATGTATAGATATAAATGTATGTATATATATATATATATATATATATATATATATATATATATATATATACATATACATATATATATATACATATATATACATATATATACATATATACATACATATATACATACATATATACATATATACATACATACATACATAAATATATATATATACATACACACACAAACACACACACACACACGCACACATATATATATATATATATATATATATAATATATATATATATATATATATATTGTAAGCCATACAAATTCATACCACAAATACATATCTGTCTGGATCTTTCTGAGAATTTACCCTTTGTTATTTACAGAGGATGTTTACACACAAGACAATAAGATATTCTATGGCTTATTTACAACAAACAGGTCAGTGAAACTCCTTTTTTAATCTATTTCACTCTCTCACTCTCTTTTTCACTTTTAATCTATTTATATTTATCTAGCTATATGTGTGTGTGTATATATATATGCATATATAATATATATATATTGAATTGAACTAGTTTCAGCTCACAAGCTGTGGCCTTGCTGGAGCGCTGCTATTTTGGGTTGTTATATAATTTTTCCTTCACTAATTCCTTTTTATTTATGTATACATATATATTTGTTTTCGCCATGATAGATAGCTAGCCACTATAATTTTTGTTTTATTTTCTCTCCCTGTTTATTTCTGTGTTCCTTTCTGTTGAAGAGCATAGGCTCGAAACACAAAAGACTTTCTCACTTCCCAAGCATTAAACTAATACATCTGTTTCATGTTTACACACCTATCTTCGTCTTTTGTTTTTTTGTAAATTCTCACTATGGGTATATATAGATATATGTATATATATATATATATATATATATCTGTAAATGTAATATGTGACAATTATTCAGTAGCCAAGATAAAACACTGAGTTTCGGATGCCGAGGTGGAAATCCACACCACCATCTCTTCAGTTATCCAGCCATCGGTAAAACACTATGAAAAATTACCATTATACAATGGGAAATTACTGTGTTATTGACCGCTATTTAGACAAAAGAGCTATTCGAATGACCGCTAATTAAGGTAAGGGGGTAAAAAGTTCATAGTATTCGCGTAAGCGCGCCTGTTCAAACCTACACATGTGCGCCCGCATATATATATATATAGTAATATGTAAAGATAAGATCTAAGGATCAAGCTGTAGGAAGATAGTAAGTTTCAAGCAGTCCATAGAAGGTATAAAAGACAACTTTTATGAGCAATAGGGATTTATTGACATAGAAGTTTGTAAATTTTTCCCATATTGAAGTTTGATAAGCTGAAAAGTTTTATTTCATAGTTTATGGTTAGCAACTGGGGTTTGCTGTGTATGTGAAATGAAATCCAAATTTAGGGAATGGAGTAGATAAAAATCTAGTCTACATATGTTTCATAGACAGCAGAACTTGGAAGTAATAATTATTAAAACAAAGGGTAATCTACTAGCGAATCATCAGGCTGAAGATACCTTAGTCAAATGAAGGTTGCATTGTCATCAAGAGATTCTATGTTAACTCACAGGAGGTTTGATCAATATATATATATAAAATAAAATACAAAATGGGACAAGAACGCAAACCATCCGGACAACTAGGTGATAGAAAAAAGAACAACAAACATCCAGATAGACGATACAAAAAAACGCAGACGGGTCACTCGAGGTCTTTTATCTTCAGTCAAGAACCGGATCATCCTCACAATTTCAGCTGATTAATCTTGAGATTGCTCCAATCTGGCCAGCCCCAAGGAAAAACTAAGCTAAGAGCATTAGATTCCTTGGGAAAAAGCATTGAATGTATACAAAACAAGGATGGAAAAACAGACGATGTTACACGAATATAAATACAAAAATACAATTAAAAAACAATAATAATAATAATAACAGGACATAACAACAGGCGTCTTTCAACTGGGAATGAATTAAATTCAGCTGGCGCGTGTGGAAATGAAGCTTTACGTCAGAGGGAAGAATATCGATGTGGCAGTGACCGTGGTCAGACACAAAAAGGGATAGCAGTCAGCCAACGGTCACGTGAGAAGAGAAGAGAGAGAAAAAGAGGAACAATATCATCTTCATCATCATCATCATCATCATCATTTAACATCCATATTCCATGTTAGCATGGGTGGGATGGTATATATGGCTAGATAGATAGATTTTTATATGAGAACACAAATGGGTTGAGGTTCACTACAGCTGTTTCATACACACTTTTTCATTGATGAACAAATCAATTATGTCATGAAAAAAAGAAATGCTTTCTTCAGGTGAATAAAAATTTAAATCCTCTCTTCAATTCTCTCTGACTCTCTCTTTCTCCCTCTCACACATATACACACACACTTTGAAAACATCATAAGTGATGGACCCTTGATGAAATTGTAGTGACTAGGATGCATAATTGCATACAGAGCAATGTGCAGTTGCTGCAGTCGAAACCTGTGTGAGCCAATGTCATATATGCTGTAGAAAACTTTTTTTATAAAAACGTTTTGTGCAAATAAATCTCCACTCTCCTCTTCACTTTCAATTATATATTCATGTTGCTCAGCGATCATTCCGTTGCACCTGTACAGGTAATGTCGACCTGATGGAGGGAGTGAGCTTAACTCTATAAAAATATTTGATCACTGTAAACAAATGATCTGCGTGGTTGTTCGGTAAGAAAATGTCGAACCCTCAAATGTCATCTGACAACGGGAGAGTCCATCATACACACACACACACACACACACACATATCATCATCATCGTCATCGTTTAATGTCCGCTTTCCATGCTAGCATGGGTTGGACGGTTTGACTGTGGGCTGGCGAACCAGATGGCTGCACCAGGCTCCAGTCTTGATCTGTCTAAGTTTCTACAGCTGGATGCCCTTCCTAACATCAACCACTCCAAGAGTGTAGTGGGTGCTTTTACGTGCCACTGGCACGGGGGGACAGTCGGGCGGTACTGGCAACAACACGTATATATATACACACACACATTTATATACATACACACACACACACGTATATTCTATCTAGATAAAATAGATTCAGCAAAGTAAATAGAAGCTTCTTTCTAGACATCTTTTACTCACTCTATTTGTATTTCTCATTCTCTACTTGACCTCTATCTTTCCCTCTCCATCTCCCACATTTTCAGTAGTCTCAGGGGTATTCACCTTTTGACCCCAAATTTACCCAAACCTCCCACTACTTCCTTTTCCCTTGTGCCCTACACCCTTAAAATCCTACCCTCTTAACTACCCCTTAACATACTATCTCACCTGCTTCTCTTGCTATATTTCCTTGTATATCCTTATCGCTCTCTCTCTCCGCAGAAATGGTATCACAGCCTCTGCAATTTGTGCATACCACTGGACCGACATACAGAAAGTCTTTGATGGCCCCTTTAAGGATCAGAACACGGACACATCTTACTGGTTACCAGTTGCCAATAACCAAGTCCCTGCTATTCGACCAGGAAATGTAAGTAAGCAAAATGAAGGGATACTTTTTACACTCATTTATTTGTTTCAGTCATTTGACTGAGGTCATGCTATATAGAAGAAGACATTTGCCCAAGGTGTCATGCAGTGGGACTGAACCCAGAACCATGTGGTTGAGAAGCAAACTTCTTATCACACAGCCATGCCTGCAACTATATATAATGGGTAAATTGGCTTATCCAATAGAGTTACATAACTAAACTTAGTAGATATTTAAGCAATGCATTCATGGATAGTTGATATTTGGATGTGGTACTGATGAGAGAGCAATAACTCTTGAAATATGCATATACAACCATTACCTATTGTCTTCTATCTTCGATCACATTGTTTACATTGATGTATTTGTATATGAAACATGGCTTTCAGTGGCGGCTCTGTCTTATAAAAAAAGAATTTGTAGAGATAAACTTAATATTTCCATTATTTGATCATTATTCACCACAGTTTGACTTGTCAATTATACATATCTGTCTTTTGTGTACATCTTCAGTGCTCAATCAACGACTCTCGTTCACTGCCTGACAATGTTTTAACATTCATCAAAGACAAACCATTGATGCACATGCTGTTGCAGCACATGTACTCAACACCAATATTTCACAAGGCTGACGTCATGCTCCAGAAACTGACCATGGCGTTCAATGTCTCTGGACGCAACGATGTGGTTTTCTTTGCAGCCAGTAGTAAGTTTGTTTTTTTTTTTTACTTCCTCTTCACTTTTCATTTTATTTGTCACTCATTACTCATCATTCAGTGATTAATTTAACCAGTTTATGTCTCTCTGCACTTTATCCATTACTCTTACTCTCTATTAAAATAGCCACAGAAACCAACTTTTGCTGGCTAGATCCATCATTAGTCAGATCTTTCCATTAACAGCTCAGCCTTGTACATTCTACTTGTATCAATCATTAGACTGCGGCCATGCTGGGGCACAGCCTTGAAGATTTTTAGTCGAATGAACCAACTCCTAGTATTTATTGTTTTCTCTTTAAATTTGGTGTTTATTCAGTC
>NC_043004.1:12346380-12368880 GCF_006345805.1 Octopus sinensis
TGATGATGATGATATAAACTGAATGGGCATTCAGTTGGCTATAAGGGTTAGGGTTCCCATTGATATGATCAATGAAACAGCCAGCTCATGAAATTAATGTGTAAGTGGCTGAGCACTCCATTGACACACGGACCCATAATGTAGTTCTGATGGGGATTCAGCATGGTGCAAAATTTGACAAGGCTGGCCCTTTGAAATACAGGTACTGCTCATTTTTGCCAGCTGTGTAGACTTGAGCAATGTGAAATAAAGTGCCTTGCTCAAGGACACGATGTGCTGCTTGGGATTGAACTCACGACCTTATGATGATGAGCCAAATACCCTAACCATTATGCCATGCATGTGTGCACGTGTAACTGTTTTCTTTCCTTGACATCATGTGATAGTCGTAAACAAGTGTCACCACCATGCAAACAGGGTCCTTCTTTTCCAGTTATTCTGGTCACTGGAAAATCTTCCATTACTTGGAAACAGGTAAGGGTTTGTGACTTGAAGGGCATCCAGCTATCAGAAATCTTCCTCAACAAATTCTGTCCAACCCATTCAAGCATTAGGTGGAGGTGCGTGGCTTAGTGGCTAGGGTGTTGGTTTCATGATTGTAAGCTTGCAGTTTTGATTCTTGGACCGGACAATGGGCAATGTCCTTGAGGAAAACACTGTTTCATGTTGCTCCAGTCCACTCAGCTGGCAAAAATGAGTAATCCTGTAAAGGACTGGTGTCCCATTCAGGTGGAGAATACATACGCCATTGAAACCGGGGAAATTGGCCCCTTAAGTTTATAGGGAAGGAACTTTATTTGTGTTTTCACATTCAACCATGCCAGTATGGAAATGGATGTTAAATGAAGAAGTAGATGATGATGATGATGACTGATGATGATGATTATTATTATTATTATTATTGTTATTATTATTACTATTATTATTATTATTATTATTATTATTATTCGAGCATTGAAATGTGAACACTAAAATTATGGCGATAATAACTATGTATGTTTTAGTAGCAACTGAGTCCGTATTTCTTTGTTTGTTTCACAATTCATCAAGCTGTTTATTTGTCTTCCTGTTGAACTTTCTACAAACTTCTTTTTATTTCCAGAATCTCGTACTGTAAATGTATCTGTTGGGACATCGTTCCGACTAAGATTAAGCTACAAAATCTGTGTTGAAGGCCCAGTAAAATGGAAAAAAAACGAGACAGTACTTTGTCCCGGTAATGAGTACTTAATGGCACAAGATAATTCACTAATTCTACAAAACATTCACATTGGTCACCAAGGCCACTACCAGGCGGAAGACCGACACAACGCAGTAGTTTCACAATACATTGTTAACATACGCAAAGGTCAGTTACTGGGTTTTTTTATTGATTACATTTTGTTATTGTTGTTGTATTTTAGGCCCTATCCATTTCTGTAGGGGCCTCTTTTAGTCTTAGGGATCACCATGGGTTTCAGAACCTAGAAAGTCAACCCACTTGAAATTGTTTGCCAACTGGTTGCTTGTGCTGCTCTCTGCATGAACATCTTTTGTATCAGAAGCTGCTTTAGACCTATTGGGCAAGTGTCTTCTACTATAGCCTTGGGCCAACTAAAGCCTTGTGAGTGGATTTGGTAGATGGAAACTGAAAGAAGCCCATCATATATGTGTGTGTGTGTATATATATATATATATATGTGTGTGTGTGTGTGTATGTCTATGTTTGTCCCCCCCAACATTGCTTGACAACCGGTGCTGGTGTGTTTACATCCCCGTCACTTAGGGGTTCGACAAAAGAGACCGATAGAATAAGTACTAGGCTTAGAAAGAAAAAGTCCTGGGTCGATTTGCTCAACTGAAGGCGGTGCTCCAGCATGGCTGCAGTCAAATGACTGAAACAAATAAAAAAGAATATGTATGTTTGTGTGTGTGTATGTGTATATATATATATATATATATATATATATATATATATATATATATATATATGTATGTATGTATCAATTTGATGACGTTTTGAGAGCTTCGGGAGAGGGCTCCAACACTGATGTCATCAACCTTGATTTCAGCAAGGCCTTTGACAGGGTTGATCATAAGATTCTCGTGAAAAAAAAAGACTATCCAGCATTGGTGTCCTTGGAAAGTTACTACAGTGGATCAAGTGTTTCCTGACAGACAGAACCCAACACATTGTAGTTGAAGAAGTAAACTCAAGCTCAGCCCAAGTCAGTAGTGGTGTTCCACAAGGCACAGTGTTGGGTCCTGGCTTCCCAGACCCCGGTCGAACCGTCCAACCCGTGCTAGCACGGAAAACGGACGTTAAACGATGATGATGATGATGATATGTATATGTGTATGTATGTTTGTGTGTGTGTATATGTATGTTTGGGTGGGTGTGTATGTATGTGTGTATATATATATATATATATATGTATGTTCATGCTCTTGGTGTGTTGAATTATTTTTTGAGAACAATTCTTGGTGGTCGATTCCCTTTGCGGATCTATATCTAGCGTAAGAACATCCACATAGTGGATTCTCTCTTATAGTTATGTATGTATCGCTTTGATGACATTTTGAGAGCTTTGGGAGAGGGCTCCAACACTGATGTCATCTACCTTGATTTCAGCAAGGCCTTTGACAGGGTTGATCATAAGATTCTCGTGAAAAAAAAGACTATCCAGCATTGGTGTCCTTGGAAAGTTACTACAATGGATCGATTGTTTCCTGACAGACAGACAACCAACACATTGGAGTCGAAGGAGTAAACTCAATCTCAGCCCAAGTCAGTAGTGGTGTTCTACAAGGCACTGTGTTGGGCCCACTTCTTCTCATCATCTGCATCAATGACATTACTGACATCATCAAGCACAGCAACATAAGAATCATTGCAGATGATTCCAAGTTCCAGAAGGTCATCAATGAAGTGGGTGACCGAACTCAACATATATGTGTATGTGTATGCCTGTATGTATGTATGTATGTGTGTATGTATGTTTTATCTTTATTCATTTATTTTTCAGGCAAGGAAGATATTGAGAAAGATTGGATGCTGAAGTTCCAAGAATGGTGCGACTTATTTGAGGATTACAAAAGAGAACGTGACAAATGGGTAAGTGTCTTGCTTTTAAATTCGCCATCATTGTCTTTATTGCTGCATCACCACCACCACCACCACCACTACTGCTTCTACTACTACCAACACTATTGCTTTCACCATCGTAATCATCACTGTGATCATTGCATATTATTGTCATTATTACCATGAACAAACATTGTTATCTTCATCTTAATTATTATTATCATCATCATAGGGACAGGAGTGACTGTGTGGTAAGCTTGCTTACCAACCACATGGTTCTGGGTTCAGTCCCACTGTGTGGCACCTTGGGCAAGTGTCTTCTACTATAGCCTCGGGCTGACCAAAGCCTTGTGAGTGGATTTGGTAGACGGAAACTGAAAGAAGCCCATAGTATATATATATATATGTGTGTGTGTGTGTATATGTTTGTGTTTCTCACCACCACCCCCAACATCGCTTGACAACCGATTCTGGTTTGTTTGTGTCCCCATAACTTAGCGGTTCGGCAAAAGAGACCAATAGAATAAGTACTAGGCTTACAAAGAATAAGTCCTGGGGTCGATTTGCTTGACTAAAAGTGGTGCTCCAGCATGGCCACAGTCAAATGACTGAAACGAGTAAAAGAGTATCTTTATCATCATGAACATTATCAACTTTTATATCTCAGTTTCATCCTTGGCATAAAGAAAATCATCACCATCATCACAAGCATTTTCATCATCATCATTGTTATCATCATTGACACCATCATCCTTACAATCACCACCATCACAAGTATTCTCATCATCATCATTATCATCCTCATTATTGGTGGCACGTAAAAGCACCCACTACACTCTCAGAGTGGTTGGCATTAGGAAGGGCATCCAGCTATAGAAATTCTGCCAGATCTAGATTGGAGCCTTGTGCAGCCATATAGTTCACCAGTCCTCAGTCAATCCGTCCAACCCATGCCAGCATGGAAAGCAGACGTTAAACAATGATGATGATGATAACACTATCACCCTTACAACTACCATGACAAGCATTTTCATCATCATTGTTATCATCTTCATTATGATTATTATTATTATTATTATTAATTAACACATGACTCAACATATCCAAATCTAAATATATAAATATATAATTATTTTCCCTTTTTTTTTTCCTCTCTCTCTCTTTTTCAGACAAACAACTGCCACACAGGCAATGCTGATATCAACAGTAACACCATCAATGCCATCCCGCAGAACAGAAACTGAATTCCTTTAAAAAAAAAAAATTAACAAAAATTTTAAATTAAAAAAAAAATTTAATTTTAAAAAAGAATCAAAAGAAATAAAGAAGATATATACATATATATATATGTGTGTGTGCGTGTGTGTGTATATGTATATATACATATATATATGCGTGTGTGTGTATAAATCAAATGTGTTTTTTTATACAGCAAAATAACATCCATATATATATATGTGTGTGTATATATATGTATGTTTAAATATGTATATATATGTATATATATATATATATATATATGTTTATATATATACACACACACACTATATATATATACATGTATAATATATATATGCATATATATATATATAGACACATACACACAAGCATACATACCTCCCCCCCTACTCTTACTACTGTTACTACTACTACTACCACTACCACCATTACTACTGTTAATACTACTACTACTACTACTACTACAAATGATGTTGTGTCTTTGATGACACTGTTGTCTTCTGTGATAGTGCCAGGACAAATCGGCTTTTTTTCATTCCTGCCACTGGATGATAAAAAAAAACAAATTTAAAAACTGAAAAAAAAAACAAAAACGGCCCGCCATCAGCCCACCAACACCATTTCTGCCATCGCCACTGCTGCTGCTGTTGCTGCCAATAACCAAAAAAGGAAAAACAGAACAACCAGCAGCAGCAGCAACAATAACAACAACAACAACAACAACTTGAGTAACAGACAGTATGAGTAAAAGTAACAACAACAACAACAGCTGTTGCTGCAACACATATACAACAACGCCACACTAATCCTAATCCCTAATCCCTAACCCTTAACCCTTTCAGCCTTTCCATCATCCCACCTGTCAATTCCTATAAGTTCATCTTTTATTCTATTTCCTGTTATCTTTACGTCTTTCTCTTCCGATCTTTTTATCTTCTTCTCTTCTGCATCATCCTTTTCAACCCCAAACAAACCATCGCAGGTTTTAATCGGCCAATCGGTTGAACGATGAAGAACTAACATTGGTGAAGAGGAGATTGGGAAAAATAACACACACACACACACACACATGAAACGGGAGCAGAGAGAAAATTCCATCACACACACACACAAAAAAAAAATATGGAAACCAACACGAATTATGCACCAAAAACCAAAAGAGAAACATAGCACTCTCGTTGATGACGTATAATAATAATATTAATAATAATATTAATAAATATTCTGTTTAATACTACAGGTTTGCTCGTCAGTTGTTTGACCTTAACCAGTTGAGCATGTCCCTTGGTGGCTGACGATATGTGCATCTTTGATCATGAGCTGAAGTAATAGGGGAGCATCATAGCCATATGCTGAAAGGAATTCTTGGAGGTTTGGATAATTCACCTCTGGAAACGTGGGTGTTTCGTTCAACATCCCTAAACAAACCTTAAGGACCTTTTGATCAGGATGGGTTACTCAACCAGAAGAAAATTCAAACTGGGCCCCACCTGCAAGGTCATGTGCTGTTAATCTTGATATGAGATCACCATGTTGCGCACATATGGTTGTGATGCATGTGCCTGATGTACCTTTATCAGACGGGTAGTCATGATGGGTATACTGGGCCTCGTATATTTTACCCCAGTGTCACTTTGATGGCATGCACTGCTCTCTCACTCAATAATATTAATAATAATGTTTTCATGATTGGCCCCGAGGGCCTAACACAAAACACTTTCTACTATAGGCACAAGGCCTGGTATTTTGGATGAGTGGGTAGTTAAATAAATTGAACTCCGTGCTAATAATATTAATTAGTATGATGATGAATTACAGGTAAAGGGTAGATGAAGGTAAAGAGAGAAAAAATAGCAAATAAAATAAAAAGAAATACTTCCTGTGTGGGGGGTCCTTTATTTTCTTCTGAGCACATTCATCTCGCCTTGCTTGTTACAATCTCTCTAAAAGTATATTTCTTAATATTATGTCTGTGTCTCATTATCTTTGTCTCTCTTTCTCTTTTTCCACTCTTGTTTTGTTCCCCCCCCCCCACACACTTTTTTTTTTTTTTCATGCTTATTTCATTCTGATGTTTTGCAGCCCCACCCAAATATATGTTGAATATCAGTGGTGTTTCAAAAAGGAAATGACCGGGGGTGGGGGAATATATACTGCAAGAAAACAACCCCAAAAATATCAACTAAAACAAAACAAAACAACAACCAAAAAAGTAAAGAAAAATGCATTAATAACAACAGTAATAACCATCACACAAACAACTGCAACAACAACAACATCAACAATAACAACGAAAACAAATTCTTGTTTCAGTACTAGTACTTCTACAACAACTACAATGCTGTCATGTCATCATCATCATCATCATCATAGTCAACCATTTCTCTTACAACATCTACTAAACTACTACAGCACCAATATCAGCACCACTCTCCCAGCAATAATAAAATGACCACAATCGTTCTTTTGCTCCATCTGTGTATGTGTGTGTGAATATATGCATGTGTATCTACACACACACATATATATGTGTATGTGTGGTGTGTGTGTATATATATATATATATATATAATATATATATATATATATACAAATTTGTATAATAAGTTTGTACTCAACAAAAGTGTGGAATAACTCTTCAGATTAATGTAAAATTGTTTTTATATTATAACTGAACATAAAAACAAACATACATATATATATATATATGTGTGTGTATATGTATATATATATGTATGTATATATATGTGTATATATATATATATATATATGCTAAAATTGAACAGTGAGAATGAGTGTTCAACACCATATTGGTGGATAAATGTTTTTATTTGTGGATTAACAAGGCTACCGATAGTTTCATGCTTAGCGATCTTCACAATTGTTCAAGCATGCCACATGGATGTGATGGTACTCATCTCCATTATATATATATATATACACACACACTAGCAACGCATGAGTAAATTTGTTTCAATAGAGGTGATTATGGCTAGCATGCTCATAGATCATAGGTTTACTCTATTATGTTTGAACTGGGGATAAAAAAATAACGATTATCATAATCGCAACAACAAAAAAGCCTTTCACTGGTTGGTCAATGAACAAGAAACAGCAACCAAATCTCCCTCAAATTTTACCCAAATGTCTTAGAAAATACTCTCCACATATGTCCACTCTGCATGGTCACTCAACTTGAGTAATTCTTGCTAGACATTGCTGCCAAATCTCCTTCATTTTAATAACTTACTTTCTTTGAAAAAAGAAGGACACATTGGACAATATAGTCCTAGATATACCGATATGACTGGATGGCCATAGTTAGAATGTCATTTGTCTTCTTGATCTCTTACACACCTTATAACCGACTTGATCTGTGATACCCCCACTGTATTACCTTTACAATTTTGTACTTCTAAAGTAAAGTGTCTCTCATAAAATAAAATGTAATTGATGATGATGATGATGATGATGGCAATGATGATAACGATGGTAATAATGAGACACAACTGCTCGTCCTCCTAGACCATGCATAAGTTGTGATTCTTTTGAAAGCAATGTTAAACCAGACAAAACAACAATCTTATGAAACAACAGCAGTAGATAATAGTATGTTTGTATACCTAACCATCTGCCTATCTCTTTATTTCCTTCTCTTTGTATTTAAACAGACATATGTGTCTATATATGTATATATATATAAGCAGTGTCGAACACATTCAAAGTATGTGTTTTTTCAGTTCGTGGGCAGGCTGCGATTGTAGGTGGAAGAGAATATATATTCTCATGAATTCGCCTGGTGTTGAAACACCTGCAAGTCATAGACAAGCAAGATATACATACATACATATGTATATATCTATATATTTGTGTCCGCTCTTTCATGCTGGCACATTTGTATTGTGTGTGTACATATATGTAACCTATTTTGTAGGTGTACAAAGATGGGTACTTTAGCTATTTCTCGATAGACTGAAAAATTGACTTTTAGATTCTCGTTAGAGGCATCTATATCAATTCGTCCATTCCCACAGAAACTAACAGCTAATATGTTTATGATATATAATCACTCATATATAAGCTATGTATTCTATTTTACTGTAAAATTCAAATTTACTGTAAATTTTACATATATATATATATATATATATATATATATATATACGTAAATGTTAAGCAATGAAATCCACTGTGCTGGTGGATAGTTTTTTTAAGGTATTAAGGCTACCATTAGTTTCATGTTAAGAAAAATAGTTTACTACCTTAAAAATTTTTCAAGCCGCTCACATGGAGGAATGGTTTTCATTATCCAAAACGGAGATGGTCACCATTCCTCTATGTGATTGACTTGAAAAATTGTTATATTAAATTGATTTTCTTAACAAGAAACCGATGGTAGCCTTAATACAAAATAAAGCAATACATGTAGTGTACGTTTCCATGATGGTAAGATTAACAGCAAAAGTACTCCATCTGGTGGATCATAAATATTATTAAATAAATACTATATATAATTTTATGAGCTACTAAAAGTTTCTTGTGATGACCACAACTCAGCAGTTTTTAACATGTCTGAGGATTGCATGAAAGCACCTGACATGTTATAAAATGCTGTCTGAGTTATTTTTATTACATGAAACTATTAGTGACTCATAAAAATACATATTGTGCTTATTAAATAATATATATATTATTTGTTATAATATATATTATTATATTGATTCATCAGACTTAATTGAATGCGTTTGCAATATAGAAAGTTTATTAAATATCTCTATGTGGTTGGGTACTTGGTAGAGCTAAATTATATTGGTGCTTTGCACTATCTACCCTGTTACCCTCCAGGTACATCTCACTGCCTGGGGAGTAACTCCAGGTAGTTTTTTGGTGCAATGCACCCTGGATGAGATCAGCCTCCTATGTTGTTTAAAGCAGGATGTAAGGGTAATGTGTAGGGAATTAAAATGCTGGGAAATTAGTATGAGACTTGTAAGATCATAATATTCAGAATAATGTTAAAATTACATCAAATAAATTTATTTATCATGTTTTTTAAGCTTCTTAAAAGATATTTTAACATTTCAGAATTTCAATTAAAACTATTTCCTATTTCAAATTGATAGGAAGTAGTTTGAAGGGAAAATTGGCTGCTAATCTTAGCCAGTTGAGTACCTGAATATAGAACCACCTATGTTGGCTCATTCTGTATAAAAATATAAGTCACTCTCGCATGGCCATTGATCTTTCTGACAACCCTGATATTTTAGCATTATCTCTTAAGCTGACTCATCTAATCTCACCTTCAGTCTAATTTACATCTTACTTTATCAAACAACCTTCATTACTCATTCTGTCTGTCTTTTTCTAATTTTTACCTCTCTCCTTTTATCTATTTGTCTGTCTGTCTATTTATCTATCTATCTATAGATAGATAGATAGATAGACAATCAGATATCTATCTATCTATCTATCTGTTTATCAGTCTGTCTTCCATAACCATCCACAGACAAGTTCTTTACTTCTTCTTACTCTTCTACTTGCAGAGCTGTTACAATCAACATCCCATACCATCTGAAACTAGGGAGACTTACTGTTATTCCTCAACTCACTAGATATTGCAATCAAATCTTCGTCAATTACACTCTGTCTTTAAAAAAAAATTAGGGTTACAATTAACAGTGCAGTCCTTGATAAATGGGATAGTCACAGCTGGACTGCCTATATTTACTTTATCAGGGATTCTCAGATCTAAATAACACTAAACTAAACCATATTGCACTCCACAATACTAACACTTCTCCATTTTCTTCTTATTCTTATACGTAAATGGTAATATAACCATATTTATCAATGTGAAGCTCACATCTTTTAGTATTTCACTGTTACACTGGATAAATCTGAGGAATTTGGATGCTGACATCACTTTAAGAGGCAATCACACCCTTGAAATAATATAGATATGTATATATATATATATATATATATATATATAATATATATATATATATATATATAGTATGTATATGTATATATATATATATATATGTATATATATAATATATATATATATATGTATGTATATGTATATATATATATATATATATATATGTATGTATATGTATATATATATATATATATATGTATGTATATGTATATATATATATATATATATATGTATATTATATATATATATATATAATATGTATGTATATATATATGTATATATATATATATATATATATGTATGTATATATATATGTATGTGTGTATATATATATATATATATAGTATATATATATATATATCTATATATATTATATATATATGTATATATATATGTAAATATATGTATGTATATATATATATATATATATATATATATATATACATATACATGTGTGCGTATATTCATATGTAAATGTAAGTATATATGTGTATGTATGTATTTATATATATGAGTATATATGTGTGTGTGTCTATATATGTGTGTATATATATATATATATATATATATATTGTGTATATATGTATATGTGTGTACATATATGTTTATATATATGTATATATATATTGTATATATATATATGTATATGTGTATATATATAATATACACACACACATTCGCAACTATATAGAGGTATATGAAAAATTTATTTTGTTGTATGATTAAAACAAACAAAAGCAATATACATGTAAACAACATCGTCATCATCATCGTAACGTCCTCCTACTACCACTGCTACTGCTATTCTGCCTCATCATCATCATTGCCATAATCAACATCGTCAACATCAGCTGTGCTCACAAACTCATAAGCATGTACACAACCTGGTATAACACCCGTGTACTCTTACATGGAAATATATGCATCCACTCACTCACGTACATACATACATACATACACACACCCATTATTATTTTCTTAACTTTTTTACCTACATATACATACATACATACATACATACACACAAATGTACACAAAAACTTATTCAACACATACATAATCGCACACTCACATGCACAACCTTGCTGAATGTGTATTCTAATTCTATCGAATTAGCTGTTACCCAGGGTTTCTGTTTGTCAGTTAGTTACACATTGTTGTCTGCAAGCCCTTAGCTAGCAACTGGCTGCATAACCCTGCTCTTCCAATCTTTTTCCATCCATCCCTTCCTCGTCTCCACATCCGTCTTTCACTCTCCAATTTGTCCACATACCTCTGTTGCATTATATGAAATTTCTAATCTTTCTCATTCTCCTCCTCCTGCTCTTCTACTTATATATATATATATTGTATATATATATATTTAATATATATATATTTATATGTATATGCATATATATTGTGTATATATATATATATAATATATATATATAATATATATATATATATATATATATAATATATATTGTTACATATGTATGCATTTAAGTGAAGAATGAGCTGTTTACTCCATTGTTTACAATTGTTTTATCAATGTACGAGTGATAAATCCTATAACATGCATGAAGAGATGGAAGGGAGCAATAATGCTGGTGATATCGATAATGTGATATGTATTACACAATAATTGGCCCATGATCATTTAGTCATGACACTAGTGAACTAGTAAATATATACACTTGCAGAATGGATGAATGTACTTATATAGAATGACCTGGTGGGAATTGATTGATTGATTCAGAAAAGAGGAGTTAATGATAGAAGTGTCACACACACACATATATACACACATATATATACATACACACAGGGTGATCATAAATTATTTTTACAATTTGATTCAATAAATTGAGTGAGTTTAAGATAATGTATGGATATTGTGTGTGTGTGTGTGTATAAGATTTATCCATAACAAAGAGTTGAATAAAATGCATATTTTTGTCTCCCTCAAAGGATCGTCAGGCATGCTGACGAGCCCTTCAGTGGAACAGTGTTTGCATTTTTTTTTTTTTTGTGGGACTCTCTAGTTTGGATAAGGACATATTGGCACTTATTGAGTTCTTTAATTTATTTGGTCTATGTTCCAAAGAACCGGTACTTATAGGAAATATATATATATATAATATATATGTATGTAACATTTTGTCTCAGCTCTGAATGGATGCATAGGACAAACCCCGTCTCATCAGAAATTGAAAGAAGAATTATTGAGTGATACAGAGCCAAGTCAAACTGTTAATTAAGAATATATATATATAAGTCCTACCAAACATGCTAAGTGCCATTTTCTTTCATTTGTCCACACACACACACACACACCACACATATATAGAAACTTCTTGCTTTCTCTCTCACCGTTTTATCATCTGCTTCCATTACTAAGACTTTGCACATATTCTCTCTGTCTCTCTCTCTCTCTCTCTCTCTCTCCTTTTTCTTGTCTTTTTCCTCCTCTTCTCCACTGCTGCCCCTCCCCTCAATTCTAACTGCTATTTCTCTTTTATTCCCTCTATCTCTAGTCTCTCACCTTTCCCCAACCACCACCGCCACCACCACCACCACGACCACCACCACCAACAACACACCCAACAAACCCTTACTTATAGGTTTATCTGTTGGTCATTGTATCTTTTGTTAATCCTCTCTCTATATATCTATCTATCTATCTTATCTATCTCTTCATCTCTATCAAGCTCTCTCTCTTTCTCAATATATATATATATTTCTCTCTCTCTCCATTTCTCTCCAATCATCAGTTACATAACCTTGCCATCAATCACTTATGCACCGCCGCCGCCGCCGCCGCCGCCACCACCACCACTACCATCACAACCACCACCACCACCACCACTACTACCACCACTACAATGAAATGAAATGACATTCAATGCTACTGCAACAGCGACACAACAACCACCACCCACCCACCCACCAACCGCCAGTCTCGAAACCCCCACCCTCCTCCATCCCCCCGCTATTATTGACATGTAACTAATATGGGGTGAGTGGGTGGGTGGGTGGGTTTTGGGGGGAGGTCATAAATTTGGGAAGGTCAAGTACAGTACTTTTTTTTTCTTTTTTTGTGGATTAAATCTACCCACCTTAGACGCCCACCGAATATATCTTCACCCCCAGTACTTCACTTGACCTGGAAAAATGAAGAACTACAGTACCGTTACAAGAACTGTTAGCAAAACCCTCGCTACTATCCGTGTTATAAACACACAACTTTACAACGCACCACTACAAACACTACTACTATTACTACTAACAATACTATTACTATTCCTGCTACAGTCTAAATCAATATAACAACATAACAATGATAATAAAAAAAGGATATATAAAACAAAAATTAAAATTTGTAGCATAATCACATGACTACAATTAATAAAATTAATTTTAAAAAATTATTAAAAATAACAATAATAATAATAATAAAGATAAAAATAATAACTATAATGATGAACACTACTACGACAACCATTACCATTACCACTACTACTATTACCAACACCACTACAAGCAAAAAGCAGAACTTGATTCAGTTCTCTACAGGAAAACTGTAAATAATAAAATACGTAATTTTACCATTTTCTCTTTTATTCTTGTCATTTTGTTTTTGTATCTGATTTGCAAGATTCTTGCTATGAATTCGTGTATTGAAACATGTATTGTTGTTGTATCTCGGTGGGGGGGGGTCGTTATGCCAACACTTGTTTCTAGTATTGCCTCAAGGCGTGAAGTTTTTTGTGGGCGGAAGGTAGACGATTGCATCGACCGCCACCCAACTCCGGTACTCAACTGATATGTAATTAATTTATCGACACTAAAAGGATGAAGAGCAAAGGCGAACTCAACGGGATTTCAACTCGGAATGTAAAGAGCTGGAAAAAGTACCGTTTTGGATTTTGTCTGATATGCTAACGATTCTACCAGCTTGCTGGTTTTCCTTCTGCCAGTCGTAGACACACGCATTGGTTCTATTTCACATCTTTATCATTTGGTTAATTATGTAACCAAATTAACTAATCAATCTTCTGATAAATCATTCGGCCAATTAATCAGCTAGGTTTTTGTAAGTTCTTTTATTTTCATTGGCGATTTCATTAACGACAGCGAATGGTGGCGTAAGAACTTAGACGAGCCTAACAGATCGCTTGATTAACCGAAGTATTAACCAAACACTTGATTAGTTAATTGATTGAATAGTTAAGCAATTGATACATAAATAATAAAGAACTTAAGTAGTACCGGTGCGTGTGTTTATTATTGGTAAAGTGACCCTTCCGAGATATAACAAAATTTTGTCATTTCATTTTGCTTTATCTTACGTTGCTGATGCTGCTTCTGAGAGGCCAAAACCAATAAATGTTACCCACTGCCTTCTATTATGTGCCATCGACTGAGCAAATTGGTAGGTGACTTACATTGCTTCATTGATGGTCTTACATTGCTTCATTGATGGTCATTAAATCTTCTTTGTGAAGGCGCGTGGCTTAGTGGTTAGAGCACTAAGATTGTAAGGTCGTGAGTTCGATTCCCGGCGATGCATTGTGTCCTTGAGCAAGACACTTTATTTCACGTTGCTCCAGTCCACTCAGCTGGCAAAAATGAGTTGTACTTGTATTTTAAAAGGGCCGGCCTTGTCACACTCTGTGTCACGCTGAATCTCCCTGAGAACTACGTTAGGGGTACACATGCCTGTGGATTGCTCAGTCACTTGCACGTTAATTTCACGAGCCGGCTGTTCCGTTGATCATATCAGCTGGGACCCTCGTCGTCGTAACCGACGGAGTGCTCCTAAATTAAGTCTTCTTTACAGTGAGAAACAGACCGATTTCAGCTGCAGTATTCTGGAGGAGTGTTAACAAGTCTTAAACATCACACTTTGATAGCCAAGATCAGAGAAACAAATGCTCTTCTGACGCCTTCGTCATTTCATATTAATGCTTTTCTCTTACGGGGTCATAGTTGCTTACGGATGTAGTCCACTTTCATAAAAGGAAAAGTAGCTAGATTATTTCCTTGAAGAATGCCTGCTGCTGTTTGAAACTCCATAATTCATTCTGATTTGAATAGTTGACTATAGGCGCAGGAGTGGCTGTGTGGTAAGTAGCTTGCTTACCAACCACATGGTTCCGGGTTCAGTCCCACTGGGCAAGTGTCTTCTACTATAGCCTCGGGCTGACCAAAGCTATTGAGTGGATTTGGTAGACGGAAACTGAAAGAAGCCCGTCGTGTATATGTGTATTATATATATATATGTGTGTGTGTGTGTGTGTTTTTGAGTCTGTGTTTGCCCCCCCCCCGACATCGCTTGACTACCGATGCTGATGTGTTTACGTCCCCCGTAACTTAGCGGTTCGACAGAAGAGACTAGGCTTACAAAGAATAAGTCCTGGGGGGTCGACTTGCTCGACTAAAGGCGGTGCTCCAGCATGGCCACAGTCAAATGACTGAAACAAGTGAAAGAGTAAAGAGTATTACACGACAACTACCTTTTGGGGTTTGAATTTTACACTGATTTCGAAATATCAGGCCATTTGATCTGGGTTTTTACGAAAATATGCATGGACCCCGTGAAAGTGCACTACTCATTGAACAACTACAACTTCACGCAGCTCTTACTATAATATAGACTTCTTCCTGAAATTATAATACCTTTCATTTCAGTGATTCTCAAATGTCGCCCTTTTTTATTTTGTTCAGCGCGTATATTCAAATGAAGCCCTTATTTTTCTCCTATTATCTGTATTAAAGCTCTCCCGGTCTTACAGACTTATTTGAAAAAAAAAACGTATCCAATCCTAAACAAAACAGACAGCATTTATTCTCTTGCAGTTTTACCAAAGTACTCAGGCATTTCTTTTCTTGAACTGTGTGTCCTTGAAATTTAAATTCTAGCATTTCTCTATTCTTTCGATGCACAAATACGAACAACTTAGCGGGCGATAAATCTTCCATATTGACGAATTTGTCGTGTCTACTCCCGCAACATTTCTGGCTTTTTGAGAGGTCTTTTTCTGTTGCTCCACTTTATTTTGACATTTTTTGAAGCTGTTTTCATAGCTTTACCCATTCCGCACAATTTTCTTCCGAAAGAAGAAACCTTCTTCACCTTTTTCTACAAAACTGCTAACCTTTCTGCAGAGCACTTTCAATAACTTTCAGGTAAATTATTACCACATTTTTACTGTTTCGCATGGAGGTCATTTGTGCACAACCTGAAGAGGCGGAAACATTACTTCATGAATTCTTCAAAACAACTGAGCTTGCCTGATCTGCACACAGAGGGAAACTGTTAAGATATGTTTAGACAGCTGTCATAAAAAATAGTGAAAGAAAAAACCCCTAAAGAATCACAATTTGTAACTGTGTTCAATAATCTTTTCTACTCTAGGCACAAGGCTCGAAATTTGGTGGGAGGGGGCCAGTCGATTAGACCGACCCAGTACGCAACTGGTACTTAATTTATCGACCCTGAGAGGATGAAAGGCGAAGTCGATCTCGGCGGAATTTGAACTCAGAACGTAGTGGCAGACGAAATACCTATTTCTGTACTACTCACAAGGAGCTAAACACAGAGAGGACAAACAACGACAAACAAGCGGATTAAGTCGATTATATCGACCCCAGTGCGTAACTGGTACTTAATTTATCGACCCCGAAAGGATGAAAGGCAAAATCGACCTCGGTGGAATTTGAACTCAGAATGTAACGACCGACGAAATACCTATTTCTTTATTACCCACGAGGGGCTAAACACAGAGGGGACAAACAAGGACAGACATAGGTATTAAGTCGATTGCATCGACTCCAGTGCATAACTGGTACTTAATTTATCGACCCCGAAATGATGAAAGGCAAAGTCGACCTCGGCGAAATTTGAACTCAACGTAACGGCAGACGAAATACCGCTAAGCATTTCGTCCGGCGTGCTAACGTTTCTGCCAGCTCGCCGCCTTCAGCCGTGTTCTATAATATAATAATTATTATAGGTCTTGGTGTTGTTACCGGTCACAGATTCACTCTTGAAATATTAAAAAAAAAACCCACAAGTTTGCATAAATTTGTGTTAAGGCTATATTAATAAATTTTATTTGTAAGTAGTAGAATTATGTGCCCCTTGGAGGGTACATCTATTATGTAATAATAAAATGTATACTGAAATGAAAAGACCTAATGATATCGAAAAAGACTAGAATACTTTTCCTCGTTTGTAAATACAAGATAAATACGTTTAAACTCAAAAGTTGATTTGTTGTTTTTGAAATTTCAGGATCGCTTTTAACATATCAAGATTTAAGTGAAGATATACAGTACATATGTACACACACACACGCACACACATACACATATTGTACACTTGCACACGTATATATCTGAAGTAGAGTTTCTGTATAGGCAAATGAATAACAAATGACGACTTCAGGTACAAAAACAACACAAGTCCAAGGGGCGTTCTAAAGATCCCATTCGGTCATGAATGACCATGGGATTGTACCTAGAAAGTTCCCCTCCGAGGCACAAGTCCAGGCAAGTGTTTATAGATGACCAGTAGTCGCCCATGCATCCCAATCTCCCATCCCCACGCCACCGATGTTATCCAAGGGAAAGGCAAAGGGGCCGATACAGCTTGGCACCAGTGAAGGCCTCAACTTATTTCTACAGCTGAGTGAAGTGGAGCAACATGAAATAAAGTGTCTTGCTCAAAAATACAACACACAGCCCGGTCCAGGAATCGAACTCACTACCTCATGATTGTGAGCCCGACGCTTTAACCAGTGAGCCATGCGCCTTCACATGGGACGGTCACGGTGGATATTGTTAGTTTGACCACTGAAAGAAAAAAGTTATAAAGAAAAAGTTAAGGATAACTCAGGCGCAGGAGTGGCTGTGCGGTAAGTAGCTTGCTTACCAACCACATGGTCCCGGGTTCAGTCCCACTGCGTGGCACCTTGAGCAAGTGTCTTCCACTATAGCCTCGGGCCGACCTAAGCCTTGTGAGTGGATTTGGTAGGCGGAAACTGAAAAGAAGCCCGTGGTATATGTATATGTATGTGTGCGTATATGTTTGTGTGTCTGTTTGTCACCCCCCACCCAGCATCGCTTGACAACCGATGTTGGTGTGTCTACGTCCCCGTAACTTAGCGGTTCGGCAAAAGAGACCGATAGAATAAGTACTAGGCTTACAAACAATAAGCTCTGGGGTTGATTTGCTCGACTATAAAGGCGGTGCTCCAGCATGGCCGCAATTAAATGACTGAAACAAATAAAAGAGAGTTAAAGAGATAAAAATATGTTTTCGAGTATAGCACTTCGTTCGTATAGAAAGGAGAGTCCAAAAAGAGGAAAAGTGGAAGAAATGGTGGTAGGAATGGCGAGTTAGAAATAAAATAAAAAAAAAGGATGTGCGTGGCTACATGTTCGATAAATAACTGACTGGAAGCCGGAGAGAGAAAAATGGGGTTATAGCATAGAAGTGGTCACAATGTTCCCGTCGATTTCGCACTTCGCAATATTGAACCACCTCCTGAAATGTATACAGAGAAGGAGACACCTTTTCTTTATTGTAGGCATAAGGCCTTATATATATAGAAAGGACACGACATGGACAGACAACACAAACGTGGGGTACATATAACTATTTCTTTACTACCCACAAGGGGCTAAACACAGAGGGGACAAACAAGGACAGACACACGGATTAAGTTGATTACATCGACCCCAGTGCGTAACTGGTGCTTATTTAATCGACCCCGAAAGGATGAAAGGCAAAGTCGACCTCGGCGGAATTTGAACTCAGAGCGTAACGGCAGACGAAATACGGCTACGCATTTCGCCCGGCGTGCTAACGTTTCTGCCAGCTCGCTGCCTTATATATGGGGTACATATAACGATTAACGATTGAGTTATGAGTTGTGAAGAATTATGATAATGAAATGGCTTTCAACCCACCAAAGTAGAAAGTTCCATTTTACTGTTTTTTACAATTCAGTTTGTATCATTTTTATATCAGAACATTCATTAGATCTTCAAAACTTACCACTGGTGGTAATTCATCGTATTGAAACCGTAATGATGTATTATCTATCCTCCTTCCAAATATCTCCTTCTGTCTAGCTGCCTTTTCGTCATCTAATAACACTGCTCTCTTGTTTCGATTCTCCTCCTAATCTGCCAGTCTCACTTTTATTACGCCTTTCATTTTTGCAATCCGTTTTTCTATTTCTACACTTTCCTCGTACATCACCATTATTCTTTCGTGTTTTCCTTTACGCGGCCTTCTCTCAACATTCTCTGTCTTTATTGCTGGTGTTTCTATCTCATCTTCCAGTTCCTTCCGACCCTTGTATTTGTTCTCCCGTTGCTTCATTTTTTTCTTGTTTCCTTTTTCTCTGCTTCTTTTTTCTTTATCGATGGAGACTCCCTATTTCCTCTCTTCTCTACCTCAGTGAGCTCTACTTCCTTCTCCGCTATTACATTTTTTTGCTCCCTCTCCACCACCTCCTGTTCGTGTTTCTGGGGACACCTTGCCTTTACGTGCCTCCTTACTCCACATTGGAAGCATATTGAGGGTCTACCCTCCACCATGACTCTCAGTCTGGTCTCATCGGGCAGGACGATCTCTTCTATCATTTTGTGGAGGTCAGGCAGGCTGATAAGTACCACCACTTCTAGGCCATACCCGCACCAGTTGACCTCCGCTGTCTTTGATATTTTCAATATCTCTACTTTCTCCTCTGTATTGTAGAGGATGGATCTTTTCGGTTTGAACGGCAGTTTTTTCTAGCGATGTCATATGAAATTGTCACCCATAATTATGACCCTAGTATCGATCTATTGCATTTCAATCTGTTTTAGGGTTAGGGTTAGGGGTGGGAGAAAGGGTATATTTTTTCTTCACAAATGTAAATAAACCTAATCTGTTTCTTAAACGAGGGACCATAGGTACAGAATGTTTATTTTACCTCAATAGACGTCAGTGATTGGTTGAAATTGCAAAAATTGAAGAAAAAAACAACAAATATCTTACAAACTATAGAATTTTCTCAATAAAGCCAAGAGAAAAAGATGTTTTATAAACACATTCTACCAGTATACGAAGTTTAAAATTTTTTAGTTACCTAGAAATTATGTTAAAAACTGCTGTTCAAACCGAAAAGATCCTAGAGGATGGCTGCCACCAGCCAGTCTTCGTTTATTTCAGGTGGCACTCTCTCTATTCTCATTCTGGCTGCGCGTCTGCCACAGTAAGTAGGGAAGAGTGCCCACTGTGCTGATTTCAAGGCTACGGTGGAGTACATCTTTGCTTCGTTCTCATTAACGAAGCGTACCTCCACCGGGCCATATTTTCGTCCTCTGTTATAAAATATCTTCACATTTTCTACTTCTTTTAAGCATTCCTCTATCTCTTCAACGCCTGCTATTTCCACCTTCCTTGTCGCTATATTCTCTTTGCCTTCTCTGTCACTTCCTTGGGTGGTATCAGTCGTAGGCATCCTCCTTCCTTCTTCAACAAGGTATTAAACTTCTTATAGTCCATATCCTTCACTTCCAGTTCGCGTATCTGCAGTAGCTCAGCTGCCGCATAACTGCCTGCATATTTTCGTTATTTACTGCTTCACCCATAAATGGGGGAGTCACACAAAATTTTCAACGAATTCAAAAAGTTACAAATGCAACATCACAATTTCAACAATTCAGCAATTCAACCAAACACAGCAACAACTCACATGTGAGCGAAATCAAAACACAACAAATCGCCCCAAATTCTCTACTCGACGCTACAGAGGAGACACTTATTTCTTTATTTGGCACTACGGCCACAACACAGAGGGGTACACTACATATTTCTTTACTACCCACAAGGGGCTAAACACAGAGGGGACAAACAAGGACAGACAAACGGATTAAGTCGATTACATTGACCCCAGT
Source organism: Octopus sinensis (assembly GCF_006345805.1). Taxonomy (NCBI): domain Eukaryota; kingdom Metazoa; phylum Mollusca; class Cephalopoda; order Octopoda; family Octopodidae; genus Octopus; species Octopus sinensis. The sequence goes on from NC_043004.1 coordinate 12,367,569, forward strand.
GCGTAACTGGTACTTAATTTATCGACCCCGAAAGGATGAAAGGCAAAGTCGACCTCGGCGGAATTTGAACTCAGAACGTAACGGCAGACGAAATACGGCTACGCATTTCGCCCGGCGTGCTAACGTTTCTGCCAGCTCGCCGGGTACACTACAAGGACAGACACAACACCACAATGAGAACATAAAACGAATAAGAATGAGATGTTATATAAAAATGAAAGGAAATGGCCACATGGGCCCCACCCCCATGCATTACCATTTGAACGTTTATACACACTATTTACAATCGTTCTATTTTTCTACTGTTTTTTCTTAATCATCTTCTTTTTCTCTTTTTTGTTACATGAAACTCTTTTACTTTTTCTTTTTTTTCTTTCAACAGAGCAATTTTACTTACTCTTTTTTTTTTCCATTTTAATACTTCATGAAAGGCTCCAAGTCTGAGTTCAACTACGGGTGGCAGTTCGTCAAACTCCACCAACACTCCGGGCAGGTCAATCTTGTCTCCGCTTCTTTTTCTTCTAAACAGCATTCACCCGGGGTGGGTTGAGCTGGCTTCATTCATCCTCAATGCTGCATCTCTCACAAACGCCGACCAGGCCTGGCGATTTGAGGCTAACGACCGCATGATCTCCAACCACTCCTTATTCCAGCGGCGAATGCCGCAGATATGGGGTCTTAGGTTGGGTTCCAGATCAGCCTTGACTGTCATCAGCCAGGTTTTTCGTTGTCCACCACATCGCTTTCGCCAACCCTGGAGGGGAGCTGGGAAATTGCTTCGTAGATTAATTCTCCTGGTTGACGACGGAGGACAAATATCCGCAACCAAGAATATAAAAAAAAACACATATACATATGTGTTTCTACATACATACATACAACGAATACTGGTGGAATATTCCCATCAAGCTTCTGTCAAATGTAAACATAACATGCCGGATATTATTGTTTGAGACAGAGGGGTAAAGGTATGCACCATCATAGAGGTCAGTTGCCCTGCAGACATAAATATCTCTTTGAAAATCTAAGAAAAAGAGGATATCTATGGACAACTGCTTCGAAACCTCCAGTTTCCATATCCAGACTATGAATTCATATTCATACCGATAACTGGAGCAGCAGTTCGTGTTAGTAAATGCTTAAAGGAGAATCTGGATAAACTGAGATTTTCAGAAAGAGAAATCGACCGGCTGATTCTTACATTACAAGTGCAATGTGTGAGTGGAACAGTAAAAATATGCAAGACTTTTCTCAAGTTCCAAATGTGAATTTGTCTGTGTTAACTACATCCCAAAGATGGAGCCTTGTATCT
>NC_043004.1:12373880-12403880 GCF_006345805.1 Octopus sinensis
AGGCAAGTGTCTTCTACTACAGCCTCGGGCCGACCAAAGTCTTGTGAGTGGATTTGGTAGACGGAAACTGAAAGAAGCTTCTCATATATGTATATATATTTGTATATATACATACATATTTATATGTATATGTGTGTGTGTGTGTGAGTGTATGTATGTTTGTATATATATATATATATATATATGTGTGTGTGTGTGTGTCCATGTATTTGCGTGTCTCCGTTTGTTCCCCCCCCCATCGGTTGACAACCGATGGTGGTGTGTTTACGTCCCTGTAACTTAGCGATTCAGCAAAAGGCACCAGTAGCAGAAGTTCTAGGCTTGCAGGGAATAAGTCTTGGGATCGATTTGTTCGACTAAATGGGTGCTCCAGTATGGCCGCAGTCAAATGACTGAAACAAGTAAACGAGTAAAAGAGTATATAATAATAATAATAATAATAATAATAATAATGATAATAATAATAATAATGATAATAATAATAATAATAATAGTGCAGTTTTCTTACGCCTACAGAGTATCTCATGAGGCGTGATAGAGCAGCACAATATATTCACTGGGTAATTTGCAAAAACCTGGATTTACCCCATGATAAAAACTGGTGGGAACACAAACCATCCCCAGTGCTTGAAAATGATCACATCTCCTCTGGAACTGCACCATTCAAACTGACGGAAAAACAGATGCAAATAGTCCAGACATCATATTGAAAGACTTCAGGCAAAAATCATGCCTCCTCATCGATATGACTGTCCCAATCGTTATAAACGTATCTGTCAAGACCTACCAAAAACTGAGCAAGTATAAAGATCTTGAAATAGAAATTAGCGAAATGTGGAGCCTGAAGACTAAAACAATACCTGTTGTCGTAGGTGCCCTAGGAATGATCGCAAAAGGGGCTGATTGCTAACTAGCTCAGATACCAGGAAACCCCAAAATGGCAGAAATTCAAAAGATAAATTTTCTTGGGAACTGCCCATATTCTACGTAAAATACTCTCTATGTAATCTCAAATTTTACAACAAACTCATAATTTTGTTATGTTTTTTTAAAACATTCAGTAGAACAATACTATGTGCAAAACCAAATATATGACACTCTAGGCATGGCACCAACATGAAATTCTAAACTTGTTTCTTGAGGTTTCTGGGTGAGATTTGGCACCAACTTGTACAAATACAAAGCAAACGTCAAACATATAATAATAATAATATTAATAATAATAATAATAATAAAACCGGAAACGGAGGCTCTAATCTGTGCTGCCTAAGGGCAAGCACCAAGAACAAACTACATAAAATACAGAATAGACAACACAGCAGAAAGTGATAAGTACAGAATCTGTGGTCAAAACGGTGAAACCGTATGGCATATTACCAGCCAATGTACGCCACTAGCCCAGAAGGAATATAAGAGACACCACGACAATATAGCCAGGCTTGTCTATTGGACACTCTGCAACAAGTATGGCCTTGACAGCGCAAAAAATTGGTACGACCACAAACCTGAAGACATAGTCGAAAAATAGAAATGCAAAGATGCTATGGGATTTTATGATTCAGTGCGACCATGAGATAGAGAATATGAAGCCAGACATAATCTTAATTGAGAAAGAAAATAAACTATGCTTGATCATAGATATAGCATGCCCAGCTGACAACAAGGTATGCGATAAGGAAGAAAGAAAAGTCGAGAGATATGACAGGCTAGCTTGGGAAGTTAAGAAGTTGCGATCGATGAAAAAGGCAACAGTAGTACCAATAATTGTCGGAACCCTGGGAACAGTGGGCAAAAATCTCGAGAAGTACGTTGAACAAATAGGGGCTGCAATAAGGGTGGAGCACTTGCAGAAAACAGCACAGCTTGGAACCGCTCGAATACTTTGGAAGGTGCTCGAAAAATGAAAGCCGATACCTTAGTTCACTGGTAGTGAACAGCTGACGCTGTAGTACATTTCCAGCATTAGAAGCTATGCAAAGGTAATAATAATAATAATAATAATAATAATAATAATAATAATAATAATAATAATGATAATAGTAATAATAATAATAATAATAATAAAAGTAATAACCCTTTCTCCTATAGGCACAAGGTCTGAAATCTTGGGGAAGGGAACCAGTCGATTAGATCGACCCCGGTAGGCAACTGGTACTTAATTTATCGACCCTGAAAGGATGAAAAGCTAAGTTGACCTCGGTGGAATTTGAACTCAGAACGTAGCGACAGCCGAAATATTGCTAAGCATTTCGTCCAGCCTGCTAACGACTCTGCCAGCTTACCACCTTTCACCAACAATAACAACGACGATGATGACGAAGATAATAATAATAATAATAATAATAATAATAATAATAATAATAATACTAATAATAATAATAATAATAATGATGATAATAATAATAATAATAATAATAATAATAATAATAATAATAATAATAATAATAATAATGATGATGATGATGATTTGTAATGTAGGCATAAGGCCAGAGGTCTTAGTGGGATGGAGATAATCAATACCCTCGACAACAGTGTTTGATTTGTACTTTATTTTATCGATCCTCAAAAGGATGAAAGACAAAATTGACAAAGGCTTCGCGTGTTTCAGAAAATGAAAAAAAAAAACAACATATTACCAGCTTTGTAGCGGTCAGGTGACTCATCTTGTGCGTGAATGTAACACGAAAACACCAAAACAGAACAAGGATATGTTCGTGCGAGACGCGGACGCAAGGTATGCGTTTGTCAATGAATAGCTGTATAGTTCGATGTCTAACTCATATTATGGTGATCAACGGTATTGTATACATGACAAACACGTGCTTTATATCATCATCATCGTCATCGTCATCAACATCATCATGATCTTTGTCCTTGTCCTCTTCATCATCATATTAATAATGATAATAATAATAATGATAATAATAATAATAAGCAATTGAGATGGAATTTTCGAATGAGAAGATAAAAGAGTATGAAAGGATATTTGAGAAAGTGATAAGAAAAGAGGGACTTTTGATTGGAGATGATAGGTGAAGGACAGGTAAGTGATGCTGGCGGATGGGGCCGTCAGCATCGCTTTCATATTATCACTATCATTCTAAAAATTCATTCTCCATACTAGTAATTATAATGTTCTATGTCCCCAATGTTTTGTGGTGTCCCCTCTGTGTCGCCCCTAGTGGGTAATAAAGAAAGAGAAAATAATAATAATAATAATAATAATAATAATAATAATAATAATAATAATAATAATAATAACAATAATAAATAATAACAATAATATTCTAATTGATGTATCAATACCAGCAGATGACAACGTGTCTCTAAAATAAATGGAGAAACTTTCAAAATACAAAGACCTGGAAATAGAGGTAACCAGAATGTGGAATCTAAAATCAGAAACGATTCCTATCATAGTAGGTGCATTAGGCATGATAAAAAAATATTCAGACAAATACATAACAAAAACACCAGTACTTACAAATATATATAACATACAGAAAATTGCACTACTGGGCATTGCACACATCCTACGCAAAACACTTTCAATGCAGTAACCATAAGAGCATCACAGCAAACAACAGCACATACCCAAGGCACACAGAGCTGCGCTCGGCAGTGAAGTGAAAGCACGCTATAAAAAAAAATAATAGTAATAATAATAATAATAATAATAATAATAATAATAATAAGAAGAAGAAGAAGAAGAAGAAGAAGAAGAAGAAGAAGAAGAAGAAGGAGGAGGAGGAGGAGGAGGAGGAGGGCAACAGCAAATATTCTGCTCAGTACCACAGATGTGCTTGTCAGTTGTTTGACCTTAACCAGTTGAGCATGTCCCTCAGTGGCTGACGATATGTGCATCTCTGATCACGAGCAGAAGTAGTGGGGAGGGGCATCATAGCCGTGTGTTGAAAGGAATTCTTGGAGGTCTGGATAATTCACCTTTGGAAACATGACTGGTTCGTTCAACATCCTTAAACAAAATAGTTTGAATATTAGAAGGCAACCTTGAAAAAAATATTTTTCGACGTAGAGGACCGTCAGCGGATTTACCGCTTAACTCTCTCAATCGTCGCAAAAATTCTGAAGGAGTTCTATCTCTAACTCTTCGTCTGCCATCAGTTCGTTGAAACGACTTTCCTCCCTTCTAGTGTTTCTTCTTAAAATTTCTAACTTAACAGACCCATAAGTGGCGTCTGGACAAGGATCTGTAATAAGATCTCTGGCAGTAGTTGCATGTTGTGGAGGTATACAACTATAAAGGAGTTGCAACTGCTGCTCAGAAGAAACACTATGTGCACAAAAATATGCCTCCAGTTGTGCAAACCAAAGTGTTGCATCTCCTGTGAAAATGGGTAATGATGCCAGAGACATTTTGTTGTTTTTTAATTTTAATAAATGAGTCTGTCAAAGGAAGGGGAAATAAAAACGAATGAAAGTTGAACTGACGCAAAAGAAAAAGGAACAAAAATAAATAGAAATTAAAACAAGACCAGCAATTAAACCAACAAACTTGTTCTATGTGTACAATTTACCAAAAAAAATATGTTTTTTTGTACTGTATGCACAGAGAATAAATAAATTTTTTTTTTTTATTTACCACAACCTTCGTCGCGTCTAAAAAATATTCTTTTGTCGTGTGTGTGTGCTAATATGAAAATTTTTTTTTTATGTTATGTATTTTAAACTGTATATTCTTAAGTTGGACTGCCTGTTATGCTTGGTGCAAGGATCACACTAACAGCTTAAGTAAAATTTTCTGTGGACGATGGAATGGCTGTCAAATGCTTGAGACGACCTAAAATTGTTGAACGATGATGATGACGGCGGCGGAGATGGTGGTTGACTGACTGGTTCAGACTCGGTAGAAACTGGATCTTGGTTGAGTGTTCTATGGTCAAGGACCAGACTCGGTGTCACCACTGTAAAGGTACTGTCTAGAACAGGTTGTGTCTTTTTTTTCACTGTTTGGGTGCAACACAATTTCCTTCTTTGTTTCCAAAAACTACCGGCGTCAGGAACAAGAAAGCAACCTTAGAAAATATGACACTTTATTTCGTTATTTACATAAAGAAGGCACGCTGGTAAATTGGTAACCACTTGGTGTAGGTACAGCAAGACTGAAGTTGAACATTTGTAAAGATAAACCTCACAACAACTCCAGCAGCAACAGAGCCGGTCAAATCCCAAGCGTCTGGGACAGTAGCATAGGCTTATAACACGTTAAACACGTCTTCTCTCTTTAATAGCCGTGTCTCAAGTCACCGACGCTAACAAGGAACGCGACAGAATTTTTTTCCCCAGTTTTTAGTGCATGTGCATGAGGGAACTTCTTTAGGCCTTTCCAGAAGGTTCCAGCCCCGCACACGCACAATGAAGAATGACGTCACTACAAGTTGAACGAACAAGGCCCGTTATTTCGAGGAAGGTGGAACATTGGTTACATCGACCCCAGTGCTCAGTCGACCCCGAAAGGATAAAAGGCAGAGTCGACTTCGGTGGCATTATTACATAGAACATAAAGACGGACGAAATACCGCTAAGCAGAACATCCCAGAAGCAAGAAACCATTAATTGAACATTGCTCGAGGCTAATAAGATTATCCATATGAAGTCAATCAAGCAATACCAAAGTTATGTAATCACTATAAACCATGAACCCGAAAACATGTTCCGTCTTACGAGAATGAAGGACAACCCAGAATAAAGATGACACCTCATGCTGTAACAGATCCACAAATAAGAATATCATGGCCGAAACCGAAGGATAATCTGCACACACACACACACACACACTGGCACACAAACAAACAAACAAACACACACACACATACACACACAACATGCATCTATCTATCCATCCATTGATCGATCCATCCATCCATCGATCTATCTATCTATCTCTCTATCGATCGATCGATCGATCTATTTATCCATTTACCTATCTAACTATCTATCTATTTATCTAAATCTATATCAATGCATCTATATACATATATACATACACATGTATAAGCGCGCACAGGCACACACATACACACGCATATATATATACAGATATACACGCAAACATACGCATGCTTATTGATAGACACGCACACACACGCATGATAACACTTATATGCGTGTGTGTGTGCGTGTGCGTGTATGTAATGTACATGTACGTACATACACATATGTGTGTACATATATATATATGTGTGTGTGCGTGTATATATATATGTGTGGCGGGGGGATGCAATGGTTGTTTGTTAACGGGAAGGACTGGTTAGGTGACTCATTGTAACTTAAAAGTTGTTGCAAGCCTGACTCATGCCCCGACTAGAGAGGTTGGGGTCGTGAACTTGTCAGTTGTTGAATCATAGTCTCAAATATTCAATAGCGACTGTTTGTAAGAGTATTTGAGGAACTAAAATAGAATAAAATAAAATTGAAATGAAATAAAATAGAAATAGAAATGGAATAGAATAGAATAGAGCAGGAAAAAAAAATAAAGCAAATATATTGACGTTGTTAGTGTTGTCATATAAGACCATATTATGTTGATTAATGATACTAAAGGGAAGAGAAAAAAGCGGAATGGTGCAGAGGAGGAAGAAGAGGAAGAAGGGGAGGAGGACAGCGTCGATCAGAACGGTGGTGGTAGGTTGGCGGCAGGTGGTGGTGGTGGTAGGCGGTGGTGATGGTAGTGGTGGTGGTGGTGGTAGTGGTGGTGGTGGTGGTGGTGGTGGTAGTGGTGGTGGTGATCACGATCATGATGACACACGACGATGACAAAGACAACCGACGCCCGGAGCCACGGCGGCAACCGCAACGAAGATCACGACTGATGATGATGGTGGTGGTGGTGGTGATGATGATGATGATGATGATGTTCATGATGATGATGCTCATGAAGATGATGATGATGACGATGATGATGATCATCATCATCATCATCGCCACCGTTACCACCACCACCACCACCATTGTCATCATCATCGTCATCATTAGACATCGACGACGACGATCAACGTTAATGATGACGAACTTGTTGACGATGATCAGAACCACGACCACAACCACGATTAAGACCACGACAGTGATGGTGATGGCCACGATGATGATCATGGTGGTGATGATCATGATGATCGTGAGAAAAATTAGGAGGAGGAGGAGACGTATGACAACGCCTACGACCACAAGAATGATGGTGATGTCGATGCTGATTGTCGATTACGTCGACCCTAGTTGAGCACTGGGATCGACATAAACGACTAAACTATCTACCTCTAAAATTGTTGGCTTTGGACCAAAACTTAAAGCGATTTTTATTATTGCTGTTGATTTGACTCAGGTTCGGTCTTATTCCTGGTTGGATTTATGTGCATAGCGGGTTACTATCTGTAATTTTAGGTATCCACAAATTTTCAATGGTCCTTCAAGTGCTTCGAATCTTCCTGATAATTTTCCCCGTCCTTAAGAGGCAAACTTACTGTAGAAGTTCTACGGAGCATTTTATTCCAATCAGTTTCAACCTTTTGTCTATAGTTTTGCTTACAGTTCCCATAGCACCAATTATTTAGAGACACAACCTTTTACACTTTTAATTTTCCAAGTTTTATTATCATTGTTATTATTCCTTCGTAACACAGTGTAGGTAAAAATGCACCCGAGTCTTTAGTCATCTGTCATGTCACAACAGGGACCTTAGACAGATGATACTTTCCTTCAGATGTTACTGTATTTATTTTGAGATGATCTATGTTTCTTTCAATTCTAACATGGATTCCTAAATATTTGTATGTCTGGCTTTGGTCTAATTCTCTTATTTCATTGGCTTTATGTAGTGTGATGTTACTACACTTAACTAGTTTTCCTCTTTTCAGGGTTGCTTTGGGGCATTTTTCTAATCCAAATTTCACATCTATTTCTTTGGTAAATCCCTGTACTGTCTGTAGTAGTGTTTCCAGCTGTTTGTCATTTGTAGCGTATAGTTTTAAGTCATCCATATATAAAAGGTGGATGATTGTTTTGCCGTAACATTTGTATCCGCATCCAGTTCTATTTAGCATATCAGATAGAGGTGTCAGTGCCAAGCAGAAAATGAGTGGAGAGAGCGTGTCTCCCTGGAATATTCCTCTTCTAATAGGGATGGCTTTGGTTTTCACGAGTCCCTCTTTTGTTTGGGGCTGTAGCAGTGTCTGCCATTTATTCATATAGTATCTTATGTAGTTTATAATTGTTGCTACCTTGTTGATGGCTAGTGTTTCGAGGATCCACGTGTGGGGAATACTATCAAAAGCCTTTCGGTAGTCGATCCAGGCCATACTGAGGTCTTTCTTCTGTCTGCGGCCGTCTTCAGTTATGGCTTTATTGATCATTAGCTGATCTTTACAGTCATATGAGCCCTTGCAACATCCCTTCTGCTTTTCTGGAAACAGGTTGTTTTCTTCCAGATGCTTGCTCAATCTTTACGATATTACTGCAGTAAAGGCTTTGTACATTATAGGGAGACAGGTTATAGGTCTGTAGTTTTCTGGTTTTGCCGTTTCATTGGATTTAAGAATTAGGATAGTTTTTCTCTTTCGTGAGCCATTCAAGCATTGTCTCTGGCTCTGCTAGTATGTCGTTAAAGTTTTCAGCCAGCTTTTTGTGCATTCCTGTTCGATACTTTAACCAGAAGTTGGGGAACTTGTACCCAGGTTCCTTCCAGTTGCTTAGACTTTGCAGTGCCTGGGTGATCTCTTCAGTTGCTATAGGGGTCCAGAGTTGTTCAGGTGCTAAGTTCGTAGTTTTAATAGTCCTTTTCTGAAGTTGTTCATTCGCCGACCATATTTCTTTCCAAAATTCTTCCACTTCTGCTGTTGGTGCTGCAGTGATGCCTATTTTATTTTTGCCAAATTCTTGGTAGAGTTTTGGGGGTTGGAGTTATTATTATTATTATTATTATTATTATTATTATTATTATTGAGTGAGAGAAAAGTACATGCCATCAAAGTGACACTGGGGTAAAATATATGAAGCCCAGTATACCCATCATGACTACCCGTCTGACAAGGGTACACCAGACACATGCATCACAACCATATGTACGCGACATGGTGATCTCATATAAAGATAAAGAGCACATGACCTTGCAGGTGGGACAAAGTTAGAATTTTTTCTTCTGGTTGAGTAGCCCATCCCGCTCAAAAGGTCCCTGATAAAGGATTGTTTAAGGATGTTGAGCGAACTACCAATGTTTCCAAAGGTGAATTATCCAAACCTCCAAAAATTCCTTTCAACATATGACTATGTTGCTCCCCCCACTTCTGTTCATGATCAGAGATGCACATATCGTCAGCCACTAAGGGACATGGTCAGCTGGTTAAGGTCAAACAACTGACAAGCAAATCCGTGGTATTGAGCAGAATATTTGCTGTAGCCCATCTTTTATACCAAGACAAAATAATGTACCTGATAGCACTTCCAATCAGTTAAGATCAGAAGCCATGAGAGCCACTGTCAGGTACTGCATTAGGGCATATAATAATAATAACAACAACAACAACAACAACAACAACAATAATAATAATAATAATAATAATAATAATAATAATAATAATAATAATAATAATAATGATAATAATAATAATAATAATAATAATAATAATATTCAATGTTGAAATTTGGCTAAGGTCATCATCGTCTTTCATCCTTCTGGGTTCGATAAAATAAATACCAGTTGTGTACTGGGACCAATGATATCCACTCTCCCCTCCCTCCAAAATTGCGGGCCTAGTGCCAAAATTCGAAGCCATTATTATTATTATTTGATGCAAGACGGTGAGTTAGTAGAATTCTTAGCACGCCGCCCAAAATGCTTAGCAGTATTTCGTCCGTCTTTACGTTCTAAGTTTAAATGCCGCCGATGTCTAGTTACCTTTCATCCTTTTGCGGTCGATAAAATAAGTACCAGTTGAGCACTGGGGTCAATGTAATCGACTGGGGTCAATGTAATCCCTTCAAAATTTCAAGCATTTTATTTATAGTAGAAGGAATTTTTATTAACAGATGAGATTTGATCGTGTACCAAATTTTTTTATAGTTTTTATCGACTACAACTGGAAGGAAAATATTTTTTGTATTATCCAACAAAGAAACTCACAGAAAGTGTTGGTCGACAATTCTGTGTTGGGTAGTCTAACATGTAAGTCCTATCAACTTTGGACATAAGCGTATTTTTATGCTTCAGTTTACATTCAAATAATGATGGCTTCTCCTCGGAGAAAACACTACTCTAAAAATTGAAAAATGAATAATAACTACATGCAAAAAAAATAAAGAAAAAAAGTGAAGAAACGGAACAAATTTAATTTCACAGCAAGTGCTACAATTTGAAGAATACCGTTAACAACATCAACATCATCAGCAACAACAAGAACAACACCCATACATATCGCCAAAATAAACAAACCAAATTGAATAGACGAAACTGTTTTGAGCGACTCAGAAGAAACTGTCAAAAATTCTTATACAAGAGAAGCTAGCAAAAAAAGTGACGTGCAATACACACGGACACACACACACACACACACACACACATGCTCACACTCATTCACATACACACACACACACACGCTCACACTCATTCACATACACACACACACACACATATACACGTGGCAGATATACGTGATAAAGAAAACGCCACCCTGCTGGAAGTCTATATTTAAGAGCGTGTAAGGAAGAAATTCACCTATCTCCAGATCTCATCACGCTAACCCAATAATAATAATAATAATAATAATAATAATAATAATAATAATAATAATAAAACAAAGAAAAGAAGAAGAAATTAACGTAATCGTCATCGACGCGGGAGCTATATCTCCTCTGTCGTGTGTGATATAGTTTTTGGAACCGTAAGCTTGATGTTCAAAACTTGACTTCCAAACCGAATGAAAAAGCAGGCAGAGATGATAATGTGCATCTCTCCTTAGGATTACCCTCCTGTTCAGCGGATGATGCAATAGAAGGAATATTCTCAAAACCTGTCCTCTGTGTGCTTCGATCTGTCGTATTTGAGTTTAAATCATAGTTATTAACTCCGCCTTCGCTGAAGGCGGAGGTATTGTTTTCAGTCGTGTTTGTTTGTCTGTTTGTCTGTCCTTGGACAATATATCCGAAGAACCACTGGATGGAGTCGGATGAAACTCACAGTGATGTTTGGCCTCGTGACTGGCACGAACTCAATAGGTTTCTTTTTTATTGTTGTTTCGCTTATCGTCATCCTCACCTAAGGTCATGAATATTTGGTGCTGACCGGAAGAGTACGACAGCTAATTGAGACGGCCAAAATGGGGTTCCTCTGAAGGATTTCTGGTGTAATGTTGCTCGACAGGGTGTATAGCTCAGAGATCAAGAAATCTCAGGTCGCGATGCTACTTCACCACAATGACTGGTCACAGCTTCCGTACTGTGGTTATGCGGTTAGACTGCCGTAAGAAAAGATCGCAGGGCAGATTATTTAAGCTGAGCCAACCAGCAGGAGACACAGAGGTAGAGCAAGAACGGGGCGGTTAGGCAGGACAGTTAGTCTAAGCTGGTCACGCTTGGAAATTCATCTAGAAAGTGTAATAGCGGTTGCTTCTAATGGGACCCTACGGTGGAGGTACCCGAGTACTCAATCCCACCGTGACCCTTCCAGTAACAGTAAGCGGCGAAAATGGATGGATAAATGACTGAATATATAAATGATTATCGCTTAGTCAGAAAGTAGGACGATGGCGAAGATGTTTTACAGGGTGGGCCTTTGAGACTGGTGAGCAAGAGGAAATTAAAGATGAAGATATTTTCAAACAAGGGACGCTATTCGAATGTTCGTAACAGAATGAGCTCAAGTAAAGCCACCCAAGGATCAGGTGGTGTTATTAAAACGAATGGTGGATTAAGTTTGCTGTTGAGTTCAAATTGTACTGTGATCTTCATAGTCACGGCAAGACTTGAACTCAAAACGAAACAAATACCATAAGACACTTAAATGATTCCGCCATCCACCGACAAGCAGACTTGGTTTTGCCGGGATTTGAACTCGGAACGCTAAACGCCAGGATAAATAGTGCCAGGCATTTCGCCCGATATTCTATATAGAATATAGGACGTTTTGACACAGCCGTTTTGGCGCCGACTACTTGCCGTCGCTGATTCGACACTGACTTACTTGACATCCGACGTTTTATGTTTTTTCGTTCTCTCCTTCCTTTCCCTTCCGTTTCTCTGTTTATGTCAGTAAACATATTCCTCTTTATGAATATGAGAAGGAAAGTGCTTATGTAAATCGTGTTAAATTGATAAATTGTATTTCTCCCTCTCTCACACTTTTATCCCTATGTGTATATTTCTAGGTGCGTATGCGCACACGCGTGTGTGTCTTAAGTTTCAAAATATACTGGCACTAAAAACAGGGTGAACGTCCAGTTAACTATGCCAAGTTGTCTGCATCCAAACAGCAACGCCAAATCGCCTCATTCTGGCCTATATACTTGTTATTCCTGCCATTGTTCTTTGACTACTAGATCAACCTTATTGAACTAATCTATGATGAAAATCATTTCAGTCATGTCCATCCGTTCTCTGTTGGAGGCAATATTCCTAATATATAAATATACCTAACTTATCTTTTCTATATTTAAGACAGTAAGAGCGGGAATTCGGTGAAATTTGGCTTCTATAATATATTAGCTTTAGAAAAATCACGCACAAGCACTTCAGTTGATGTGGAAATAAAGGTTGACTGCTTGGGTGGAGACATGTTATGGTGAAAGATAAGAAATGTAATTTAGAGAGAAACAGAGAGACTGACAGACGGACGGGAAGGAGGGGAAGGGAAATAGAAAAAGAGGGTCAAAGAGAAAAAGAAAGGCTGAGAAGGTTTAGAAGGTTTAGAAACGGATTTTTAAAAATATTATTGAAAATAGAATTTGGTATTTCGCAATGGGATTCTCTGTTTAAAATCTGAATATTCAATTTTGCAAACACCTTGAAAGAGCAAAATGTTTGTCTCGTGTTCTATTATTACCCGTGTTTGTTTATTTGTTTGTTTTGTCCGTGGACAAGATATCTCAAGAACCGTCGGATGGATTCGGATGAAACTTTCAGGGATGTTTGGCCTCGTGTCTGGCACGAATTGGTTAGATTTTGGGATCGATTCAGTACCGGACAATGATTCTGGATTATTTTTCCTGTTTTTTTACTTAATTTTTGAGAGCGCTCGGGTTCATTTTTAGTATTCTCGTTTGTGAGAGCAGTCGAATTTATTTAAGATATTCTCATTTAAAAAATCATCTCTGGCTAATCTTTAAGAGGACGTTGGTGTTGCTTTGGCGAAGGTTTGCGCTCTCTGAGTGCTCTTGTTATCATTATTATTATTTTATTGTCTTTGTACAGCTTCTAACGCTGGAGATGTACAACGGTGTCAGCTGTTCACTACCAGTGAACTAAGGTAACACCTCTTAGTTTTCGAGCACCATCCGGAATATTCGAGCGGTTCCAAGCAGTGTTGTTTACTGTAAGTGCTCTACCCTTATTGGCCTCCCTATTTGTTCCATGTACTTCTCAAGATTTTTACTCGCTGTTCTCAGATCTCCGACAGTTATTGGTACCACTACCACCTTTTTCAGCGACCACAACTGCTTAACCTCCCAAGCTAACCTGTCATATCTATCGACTTTTCTTTCTTCCTTGTCGCATACCTTGTTGTCAGCCGGGCATGCTTTATCTATGATCGAGCATCGTTTGTTTTCTTTCTCAATTAATACTATGTCTGGTTTCCTATTCTCTATCTCATGGTCGCACTCAGTCATGAAATACCATAGGATTTTTGCATTATCATTTTCGATGATGCCTTCGGGTTTATGTTCGTACCACTCTTTTGCTCTTGTTGCAAAGTGTCCAATGGACAATCCTTGCTGTATTGTCATGACGTCTCTTATATTCCTTCTGGGCTAGTGGCGTACATTGACAAGTAATATGCCATATAGTTTCACCATTTTCTCCACAAATTCTGCACATGTCACTTTATGATGTGTTGTCTATTCTGTATTTGATGTAATTTGTTCTTAATTCTTGCTCTTGGGGAGCAAAGATTAGAGCCTCATTATTATTGTTATTATTATTATTATTATTATTTTTATTATAATTATTATTATTATTGTTGTTGTTGTTGTTGTTGTTTTTATTATTATTATTATTATTATTATTATTATTATTGTTATCAATTTCACCGAGGTCATCTTTGCTTTTCATCCTTTCGGGGTCGATAAATTAAGTATCAGTGAAACACTAGTGTCGATGTAATCCACTTATCCCCTCCCCCACTTATCCTCTCTTCCTGTTTCTGCTAATGATGTTGCTGCTGCAGTCTCTGTTTCTGCGGCTGCTGCTGTTTTTGTTTCTGCTTTTACTGATGCTGTTTCCAATGCTGCTGATACACTTTCTACTGCTACTATTGCTGATCTACCGTTGCTACTGCTGCTGCAGCTCTTTCTGCTGCTATTGCTGTTTTGGTCGCTGCTGTTGCTCTTTCGGTGGTTGCTGTTGCTTTTTCAATTGCTGCTGTTGCTCTTTATCTTGCTGCTGTTGTAGTCGTCATATTGCTGTTGTTTAGCCTAAGTCAGCGTTGAGCGAGCAGACCCACGAACAAAGTTATTCTGCACATGACCGTCACGTTTTTTCCAGCATGCAGCGAACCCAGGTCTACATTGTACCCCCAAGGTACCCCTAAAGTGTCTCAATATACGCTTATCGTAAAAAGTTGTGTATGATTTGAGAGAAATTTGGTCGCCGTTTTTAGCATGTCAAGCAACACATTGAGACTACCTCATTCGCTAGAAAATTTTCTGCTATTGTTCATTAGCTCCAAGTAAACCCTCATTAAGCGTATATGCGATTAAAGACAATCCTGTTGCGACCATCCAGTGCGCTGGTATTTTTCACCCATACTGTATCTAACGCAACACTTTCTAAAGAGCCGCTCCGCCATCGTTGTGTTGTTGTTTAACCCTAGGTCAGTTCTGACTGAGCATAACTACGGTCAACGACCGTTTTGTCTTTCCTTTTTTGTCTGATTTTGTGGGTGGGTGGCTTAAGCTCAGTGTACCTTGGAATACACTGTCTTAAGACAATAGGTTGCGATTTGAGGGATATTTGTCTTATATTTATATCAGTCACTGAAATACGGCCATGCTGGAGCATCATCTTTAAGGTTTAGTCGAAACAAATCAACCCCAGGACTTATTTTTTTTAAGTGTTGTACTTATACTATTAATTCTTTTGGCGAACCGCTAAGTTATGGGGACATAAACAAACCAACTCCTGGGGGACAAACACAGACACAAAAACGCACACACTCACAAACACACATGCACGCACGAACTTATACATGGGCTTCCACACGGTTTCCGTCCACCAGATTCATTCACATGGTATTGGTCAGCCCGGTACGATATTAGAAAACACTTGCCTAAGGAGTCACATAGTGGAAATGAACCCGAAACTTCATGGTTGCAAAACGAGCTTCTTCACAGAGACTCTCTTTGTCTGTCTGTCTCTGTCTCTCTGTCTCTCTCCTTCTCTCTCGTACACTATCACTTTTTGTCAAAACTAAAGGAATATTATGTGTTTGCTTAACGGATATTGTCTTTTTATTTATTTTTGTATTATCATTCAGAGAGAAATGTTGACAATTCTAATTCTGAGGAAATATCCATCGATTACAGACATTTATGGAAAAAGTGATTTATTTCTTCCTTCTAAATTCTAATCAAACAAACACGAAACTCAAGAAAGTTCTATGATGATTAACGATGCTAAATATTTCTTTCTGTGTACGTGTTTCTGAAAATTCTCAGGGCAATCATTTGATTATGAATAATATTGTTATTTACTATTAATATTAGTTGTATATAAATATCAGGTCATCCCATAAGTTCTGTCCGATTTTACCTTTCTTAAAACTGAATGAAATTTAATAGTATTTTAGAATGTCTAATGGAATTAAAAATTATTTTTATGCATTTGTGTACACTTTAATTAATTAAACATTATTTTACAGAATAACAGAATGAAAATTTCTTTGATTAAAACCCTTTCTAACATGGAAGTATCCAAAGAGTATTTGTGGGACATAATGCTTTATGTGTACAAATAAGGAAACTCTTGCAGCCGAAGCGACTCGAAACATACACTCAGTTTATGGGAAAGAATGCTTGAATAAAAGAACTTGCAGACGATGGTTGGCAAAATTCAGAGGTGGAGATTTCAGCCTTGAAGATGAAGATCGAACAGGACGTTCAGTTGAATTTGATGATAAGCTCCTTGAGGTATTACTTGAAGAAAATCCTGCATTATCAGTTGAAGGATTGGTAATAAAGCTTAGTGCAAACCATACAACTGTTCATCGTCATTTTCAACAACTTGGAAAGGTTCCTAAACTTGGAAAATGGGTGCCACATGAATTGTCCGAAAGCAAATGCAAATCCCCAGTTGACATCTACTCTTCTCTCCATTCTCGCGAACTCATTTCACCCTTTTTGGATAGACTTGTGTCTGGTGCCGAAAAATGAATTTTGTAAATGTGGTAAACAGTTAAATGTCGTAAACAGTGGCTTGGTAAAAGGGAAAAAACTCAATCACACCGAGAAGGGAACTTCATGGAAAAAAGGTTCTTCTTTCTATCTGGCGGGATTGCGAAGGAGTAATTCACTTGGAATTGTTACCACCTAATGCAACGATCAATGCTCAAGTCTACTGTCAGCAATTATAGCGTTTGAACCAAGCTTTGAAGTTTTCTTCAAAGCTTGGTTCAAAAGACCTGCTTTAGTGAATCGAAAACAAGGGATGTTTCATCAGAACAATGCGTGACCCCACACTGCAAAGATCACATCACAGAAGATTGAAGAGCTTGGTTGGGAAAAAAATTCCTCATCCACCTTATTCCCCCGACCTTGCTCCTTCTGACTACCATTTGTTTCGTAGTTTACAGAATCATTTGGGGGACATAATTTTTGCAAGCCAGGTGGAGGTCGAAACTGACATTTCAGAGTTCTTCGCTTTGAAACCAAAAGAGTTTTACATTGATGGGATTTAGATGCTTGTAAATAGATGGAAGGAAGTCAAAGATAAGCAGAGAAAGTTCAATGATGACTAAATTTCAATTAAATATAACATTTGATCAGTTGTTTTCTTTATTCAAAATTCAGACAGAACTAATGACATGACCTGATATATATTAATATACAGTAACACAATTTATTATTAATAACATTAATAATATAACAATAATATTCATATTATTAATAACAATTTGATGGTTAGTCAGAATTATTATTATTATTATTATTATTATTATATTATTATTATTACTATTATTATTATGATTATTATTATCATTATTACTACTACTACTATTATTGTTGTTGTTGTTGTTGTTGTTATTATTACTATCATTATTATTATTATTATTATTATTATTATTATTTATTACTTTTGCACAGTTTCTAACGCTGGAAATGTAGTACGGTGCCAGCTGTTCACTACCAGTGAACAAAGGTAACACTCCTTATTTTTCGAGCACCATCTGAAGTATTCGAGCTGTTCCAAGCAGTGCTGTTTACTGAAAATGCTCCACCCTTATTGTTCCATGTACTTCTTAAGATTTTTACTCGCTGGTCCGAGGGCTCCGACAATTATTGGCACTACTACCATCTTTTTCATAGACCACAACTGCTTAACCTCCTAAGCTAACCTGTCATATCTATCGACGTTTCTTACTTCCTTATCGCATACCTTGTTGTCAGCAGGTCATGCAATATCTATGATTCAGTATCGTTTGCTTTCTTTCTCAATTAATTATTATTATTATTATTATTATTATTATTATTATTATTATTATTGTTATTATTATATGTTTGACTTTTGCTTTACATTTGTACAAGTTGGCTCCAAGTCTCACCCCGAGACCTCAAGAGACAACAAGTTGGAAGTTCATGTTGGTGTTATGCCTAGGGTGCCATATATTTGGTTTTGTACTTAGTGTTGTACTAGTGAATACCTAAAAAACCATACGAAAATTATGTTTGTTTTAAAACTTGAGATTACATAGAAAGCATATTGCGTAGGATATAAGCAGTTCCCATGAGCACTATCTTTTGAATTTCTGCCATTTTTGGGCTTCCTGGTATCTGAGCTATGTAGCAATCAGCCCCTTTTGCTATCATTCCCAGGGCACTTATGACAACAGGTATTGTTTTAGTCTTCAGGTTCCACATTTTACTAATTTATATTTCAAGATCTTTATATTTGCTCAGTTTTTGGTAGGTCTTGACAGATACGTTTATATCTATTGGGACAGTCATATCAATGAGGAGGCATGATTTTATTATTATTATATTATTATTATTATTATTATTATTATTATTATATAAAAGCAATTTCATAGTAATTTAGTCGAGAGAAATTTTTCTCCGGAGGTACTGTGACAACAAGTCTCTTCAAATCTCAAGAACCTTTCATAGGATTCTGTCGGACGCTTTTCTGCAAGTTGACAGCTACACGTTTCACTACTGATATTTTTCAGCTTTTTAGGTAGCAGTTTCAGTGTTGTGTTATGTGCACTAATTATCTCAGGAACAATTTTCGTTTTTGCATAACACAATCTCTTCATCTCTTGATTGGCAAGCTTCTGATAATTCTCAGCTACTTCAATTTCTTTTTCATCCGCTCTTCAATCATATGGTATGGCAAACTCATCGATATTATACATATTTTTTTTTTGTCATCAGTGATCATGCTCGGTATTTTCGTTTCAATAGCATGCTCCCTCCTTATGAAGAAATTTTATGGCTGTGTGGTAAGTAGCTTGCTTACCAACCACATTGTTCCAGGTTCAGTCCCACTGCGTGGCACCTTGAGCAAGTGTCTTCTTCTATAGCCTCGGGCCGACCAAAGCCTTGTCAGTGGATTTGGTAGATGGAAACTGAAAGAAGCCCGTCGTATACATATATATGTACGTATTGGTGTATATGTTTGCGTGTCTATGTTTGTACCCCCAACATCGCTTGACAACTGATGGTGGTGTGTTAACAGTGTCCTTCGATGGATTTTAATCGTTCGGCTATATATATATATGTGTGTGTGTGTGTGTGTGTGTGTATGTATAGGTGCAGGCATGGCTGTGTGGTAGAAAGCTTACTTCTCAACTACATGGTTTCGCGTTCAGTTCCATTGCATGGCACCCTGGGCAAGTGCCTTCTACTATAGCGTCGGACCGACCAAAGCCTCGTAGAGAGAAACTGAAAGAAGCTCATCGTATATATATATATATATATATATATATATATATATATTATATATATATATATATATATATAAGCTTAGAAATAAAATGATACGCTCTGGGGCCGATTTGTTTGACTATAACCTTTCAAGGCGGTGCCTCCAGCATGGTCGCGGTGCCTCCAGCATGGCTGCGGTCAAATGACTGAAACAAATAATCGATCAAAGACAAAATATATATATTTCTTTGCTGCCCACAGTTGACTAAACATAGAGGGCGCAAACAAGGACAGACAAAGGGATTAAGTCGATTAGATCGATCCCCAGGGCGTAGTTGGTACTTAATTTATCGACCCTGAAATGATGAAAGGCAAAGTCGTCCTCAGCGGAATTTGAACTCACAACGTAAAGACAGACGAAATACCAATTTCTTTATTGCCCACCGGGGGCCAAACATAGATATGGACAGTACAACTGATGGGATCAGTGAATCGATATGATTTTACATAAATGTGACATCAAAAATAAAATACAATACATAAAAATCGAATGGAATACACAGTACAAAAACAATACAAATGAAGCGATGATCAAGTTACGCTCCGATCCCACAAGCCCCGATCTACCGCTGGTACCTTTTTATTTTTCCTTTTTTTTTTTTTTTTCCTCGTCTATTCACACGGTTCCTTGCACGCACAACACTCGTGCAACATACTTCCATCTCTTTTGGAACGTACACTCTGACAGACACCTCTTCTCCAGCCACAGTTTCCTTTTCAAATGAAAAGAAAAAAAGGATCGTAAATTGTCACCAGAGATAAAGTTGCCTGTCTTAATTCCTTTTATCCTAGTATTCCATACAGCCTCTTTTGCTATTGCTACAACCGTGAGAAAACAATTCTTACCTTCGTTCGTTAGAACTCCCGGTGGGTCAATTTTTATAATTGACTCAGTCGACAGCCGTACTCTTCCTTCGCCGGACAACAGATGTTCAGCATAAGCCCACATTTCAGTTATCTCCGGACACTGAACAATAGCGTGAGGGACGGTTTCCCTGTCCCCACCGCATCTTGGACAGGTCGGCGACTGACGTTTACCATGTCTTGCGAGCTTATCCCAAACGGGCAAGGCACCTCTGTAGCATTGCCAGGTTAAGGACTTTTGGAAGTTGTCCAACGTTCTCAACCCGAATGTACGATGAAACAAGCTGTCCAGTTGAATAAATCCGAGACCTAGAGTCGACCCCAGGCCATCGTCGCATTCAGACTCTACCAACCCACTATATAAAATCCGTGTGGAACCCCCACCGCTGGCGTTGCCCGAGCGCCGGAACAGCAAGAGGGCCTTACGGCACTCTTTATGCCACTCACTCGACCTCGGTCTACGAGAACACCAGGCTTCCTGTTCGCAAAAACTCTTGAACTCAGGGAACATTTGTCTGGCCAGCGGAGACCACACCCGTTCACTATCCAGGAGAATCCAGAGGTGCCTCAACCTCAACGCATGTCTGCGCATCATTAACCAAGGCATCCCTAAACCTCCATTTAAAGGCTTTTGACAGCAGACAGAGCGTTTCACAAGTGGCGACCTGCCCTTCCACAAAAAGCGAAAGAGCTGTCTCTCCAACCTGATCAACCACGAATCCGGACAGGGCACGACAGTCAGGCGGTAGGTAATGACCGATGCGATAAACACATTGGCCACTTCCGCCCTCCCTTTCAGGGATAGCCACCGCCAAGACCAAGTCTTGACTACTGCAGCCACCCTGCTCAATACCTCCGTCCAGTTCTTCTCTATCTGGAGGCCTGGTCCAAACCAGACTCCCAGCAACTTAACCGGTCCCTCCGTCCAGCGCCTAACAACACTGTCTGAAGGCATCGACTTGCCAACCCAGGTGCCGAGCTGCAAGCCGACCGACTTTTCCCGGTTAATCTTTGCTCCTGCTACCTCCTCGTAAGCCTCAATAGTCTTACCTACTTCACGTAGGCGTACCACTGTGGTTACACTGATAGTGATATCATCCGCGAAAGCCGTAACAAACTCCTCTAGTCCTGGTTCTCTCGGGATGCCACTCAACCTTTGCAGTAATGGCTCGAGAGCCATCACATACAAAAGTGGTGAAAGCGGACATCCTTGACGAACCGAGCGTCTGATGCAGAACGGCTTCGAAAGGAAACCGTTCACCCGAACTATCGAGTCAATGTTGTGGTACAAAGCGATAAACCACCTGAGGAAGCCAAGGCCCAGGCCAAACCGCGCAAGTACAGTCGCTAGGTATCGATGGTCAACCCTATCAAAAGCTTTAGACTGGTCCAAATGCACCAATGCCCCACCTTTGCCAGATTTATTACCAAACCTCTCTATGGTATAGCGAATAAGATGGAGGGTATCCTGAATGGTTCTGCCTGGGATGGCACATGTCTGTGCCTCCCCGACTATACCATTCGCGACACGCGCCAACCTTTTTGCTAGAACCTTGGCCAAAATCTTCACTTCTGCGTTTAACAGAGTGATGGGCCTGAAATTCTCTAGAACGTCCCCCTTGTCCGGGTCCTTTCTGACCAACGTCACTACTCCCCGGCGCACAGATCTGGGGATAAACCCATTCTGTTTCCAGTTCGCGTACACGTCAGTCAGTAGTTGCCCGAACAAGTCTGGCATACATTTATACAGCTCGTACGGAAGACCATCAAGTCCCGGTGACTTACCCGCTTTACAATCGGCCAAAGCCTCCATCACCTCCTCAAGTGTGATTGGCCCTTCGCAAGACTCTGCATCCGACCCCGAGAGGCACGGCAGCCCGGTAAGAAAGTCCTCGAGGGCCCTCCCACCACCAGGACCGCCGTCACCCCCGAACAGCTGGGCGAAGTACTCCCGAAAGACCTCACACATTTTCTCGGGTTCGTTTATCAAGACACCATTTTGATTCGTCAAAGACCGAATAGAGGAACTATTTCCTTGCCGAGCTTCCACCACTCGGGCCCATCCAGCGGCTTTGATTCCTTCACTTCCCATTGCACGTAACTTAGCTCTGGTAATACTTCCCATGTGGTGGGCTTCAAGATGCTGGTTTAACTCCAGTCTTTTCACCCTCGCTTGGTCTGTATTACCAGTCCTCCAGGCTTCTTCTAGTTCCTTAACTAGACCATCTCCTATTTTACGTCCCTTCTTAGCTAAACTTATGCTAAACCTAATAGACTCATATTTGATGGCTCTTTTTAGGGCGTACCACCATTTGTTATTAATGATGGTACCTGTTAATGCCCTCTGTATTAACATCTTGATCCGCTTTCTGTACTCCTCAATCGCCAAAAGGGACGTATTGAATTTCCAGTAGCCAGATCCCTGTCTATGCAACTTATCTACCGTCAGTTTACAGGTAACCATCTTGTGGTCACTGTAGCTGACTAGAAAAAACTGTGGACACTCAACTATGGACTTATCTTTTTCTCTAATTAAAATCCTATCTAGATATGTTCTGGTAGACCCGTCACTATTTGACCACGTCCACTGTGGAGTGTTCGGGTGCTCCAACCTATATGGATCTGCTAGCTGAAATTGACTTAGCAGATCCCGAAAGCCTGTGTTACATTTTCTGTTCATGTTCGAGTTTGAGCCAACACAATCTGTGTGTGCTGCACATATTGTATTAGAGTCTCCTAACACTACTAGTGAATGCGACGTGGCTAGGAACTTTCCTAGGCCACGAAAATATTCAGTTTGCGGGCCAATAATGTTTGGTGCATAAATAGCGACCAGCCTGATTGTCTTGCCACAACTGAATGTCAAGTCGAGAACGACCAGCCTGCCTTCTGGGTCAGAAAAAACCAACTTTTTCTCGGCTACCCGGTTTCTTTTTAGTAGGACCAACACCCCACCCCCACCTCCCGCCCGACTCGGAGAAACGTATTTCTCGTAGCCGTTCAGGAGGGGGAGCAGATCTCTTGGCCCCTTCACCCGGGTTTCCGTTGCAACAATTACATCCAAATTTCTCGACCTGATGTCATTCAGAAAGCGTCCTTGCTTCCAGCTTGACAACAGGCCATGAACATTTAAACAACCAATGTGAATAGCCATCACTTACCTGTTTAATTAGGATTGTCCGGTGGAGGGGGACCCTCCACCTTTTTTTTATCCAGGGTCGGAGGTGGACGGTCTTGGGAAATAGATTTGTCAAAATCCCGTCTCACCACCGACACAGAATTATCAGGTGGAGGGGGAATCTCCACCTTTTCTTTTCTCGCGGGATCGGAGCTGGTAATCCATGAAATATCGACTTGTTAAAATCTAATCTCAATGAAGATACAGTCTTTCTGTACTTATTTTGTAGAATTCTATAAATCTTATTTGAGACTTCATATATGTCGTAATTGATAAATTCCTCTGAAAGGTTATCAATTTTTTTACAGTCTTTATGAGTTGAATGTCTCTCATGAGCTCAGTATCTTTAGTGTATACGGCTATTATGCCTTTTTCTTCTTTTTCTCTTCTGGCAGTCTTTTTTGGTCGTTGTTCTGTAGTAGTCGCCGCTCTCGGCTGGGTTGCTGGTTGTATTTTTCTTTTGTTTGTTGTTTTTTTCTCATCTGTTTCTTCTTTATCTTCTTCCTCTTTGTCTTTTTCTCCTCTTCCTCCTCTTCTTCATTTTCCTTGCAGTTCCTTCGAATGTGGCCTAATTGACCACATAAAAAACATCGAGGTTTTCGGCCCTCAACAAACACCACGAGGTTCTCCTCCCCTACCTCAATTGTCTCAGGAATTGTTTGAATTATTTTAGGGTCCGCTTGAATGAGAAGATTAATTGTTTTACCATCCCAGCGTGGGTTTTCCGTAGCGGTAGCCTGGAGGAGAGTAATTTTTTCTACCTCTTTGATTAGGACTGCCGCCAACAACCACATAGGTTCGACCTCTGGCGGGACCCTTGTAATTTTTATTCGCGACGTCCTCATCCCCATATAATAGGGTATTAACTCCACGTCGTTCGTTTTCAACGTTTCCACTGAGTTCTTGTGTGCTATTCTTTATTGGTGAACCTTACTTCCACCGTTCCGAATTTTTTTCCTCTTCTCAGAAATACTACGTCGCCCAATATTGGCTTTAAGCACTTTTCTATTTTCTCTTCTGACATTCTTTCAATTTTTCTATTTTGTAGACAATATGTTTTGAAAATTATTGTTTTTTGCTTTTCTTCCTGTAATAACTTTTGCGGAGGTTCAATTTTCACACTGTTGTCATTTATTTCCATCATTTTGCTGTATTTCATAATTTCGCTTTTATTCGTCGACAGTATCTGGGTTCCACCCCCAGCAGCCAACGCAAAACTTTTTTTTCCATTTTTTGGTTCTATCTGGATGCTAGGCACATCAATTATTCTCTTCGACACAATGCCTTTGTTCTCTGGCAAAGTCGGAAACTCTTCTGGTGAAAGTTCTGACGAGCTCTCAGACACATCTCCAAAAATATCAAATATATTATCCTCTCTGCTATTCCTTCTTGTAGCGGGGGAAACCCCTATTTCCTTGTCTGTAGTTGGCTCCTCGCCGGACATGTATTTCCTCCTCTCAACAGGAGAAACAAGTATTTCTGCTCCAACGGTAGGCTCCATGCTAGACGACATTCTTCCCCCCAAAGGGGGAATGAACAACGCGTGCTACCACAAGCACTAAGTGTTTTCAATTGAAAACTCCAACAGTTAAGTTATTCAACAGTTTAACAAGAAACAACAGTTGTTAACAATATTAACACCACGAAACAGCAATTCTTACTTCACGAACACATGTGCGGCAGACTAAATACCGCTAAGCATTTCGCCCGGCGTACTAACGATTCTGCCAGCTCGCCGCCCTAAAAGACAAAAGATAGTGAAATGATTCGAAACACACAGACACACACACTCACACACAGACACACACAGACACACGCACACACACACACACGTACGCATACACACAAACAATAATTTTCTATTCGAAATCATAGAGTTTTCCCCACTGTCTCCAACGAATGCATGGTGTATTTTTTAAAGTTACGGAAGATCCAACTTTTTTCTTCGTTTCTTTTAACTGTTTTTGAAGTTGATTTAATATCTTAATTTATATGTCCAGAAAAATTAACTTTCTTGACTTCTGAAAGTCTATTATTCAATTTCAAAAATATTTAACTAAATATTAGAAGCAAAACTTCAAAAACAAAACAGAAGTTAATTATGTCTTAAGCGCTATATTAAAATGTGATCTACCGCAGTATTGAAGAAATGAAATCAAATTAAATTGGAAAACTGAACAGAGACGGCAAAATAGCCTTTTCGTATGCGTAAAGTATGTGTGTATATACATGTGTATACATGTATGGTATGTATACACAAACACACGCATTTTTCTACACACACACATAATATATATATATACATATATACATATATACATATATGATTATATAAATATATATACATATATATATGCTTCTATGTATCATATGTAAATATATGCATATATGCATGTATATATGCACGCATATATTTATACATACATAGATACATGTATATACATTGATGTATACATAAACACGTACACACATACATATTCACATATATATGCCTACATACCATACATACATACATATACATACATACATACATACATACATACATACATACATACATATATATATATATATATATATATATATATATATGTGTACATATACATACATATATATACATACATATATATATATATAATATATATATATATATATATATATATATATTATATATATATATATATATACATATATATATGCATACATACATGTGGCAGGCGTCTCCCAGGCTGCAAAGTAGCTATAAATTGTTCTTAATGAGGAATTGTTCCTAATGAAAGCATATTCGGTTTTAATAGAATACTATTTGATTCGGCTTGAAAAGTAATCTTTCATGTAAGAAATTAAATTGTTAACTAATACGTTTACAGCAGTTCGATCTTTAATGCACTGTGCTGCAGATACACACTCAATATTAACTACATATTTAGTAATTTAATTTTGTAAATGGCATATATCTAATTCAAACAAATTAAGTAAGAATATATGATTAAGCTGATGTGAAAATAGCTTTATTTCATTTGAAACTATTAGTGAGCCTACCATAATATCTTTTATTCTTTGTGTTCTTTAATTCTTAAAAATAGTTCTAAAAATGAGTAGAAATCGTAGTGTTGGTAAATGAACCGTTCGTGGAAATAAAATCGAAGTGCCAAGATGGAGTCCATACAATCAAATATTCTTTTCTACTCTAGGCACAAGGCCTGAAATATTTGGAGAGGGGGGGCATTCGATTAGATTGACCCCCAGTACGCAACTGGTTCTTAATTTATCGAGCTCAAAAGGATGAAAGGCAAAGTCAACCACGGCGGAATTTGAACTTAGAACGTAAAGACAGACGAAATACCTATTTCTTTACTACCCACAAGAGAGGACAGGCAAGGACAGACAAACGGATTAAGTCGATTATATCGACCCCAGTGCGTAACTGGTACTTAATTAATCGACTCTGAAAGGATGAGAGGCAAAGTCGACCTCGCTCATGAAGTTTCTGCGTGGAGTAAGGAATTTCCGGAAATTGAAAGAAGCCCGTCGTATGTGTGTGTGTGTCTGTCTGTCTGTCTTTGTCCCTGCACCATCGCGTGATAACCAATTCTGGTGTGTTTACGTCCCCGTAACTTAGCGGTTCGGCAAAATGATAGATAGAATAAGGACCAAGCTTACAAGGAATAAGTCCTGCGGCCGATTTGTTCGACTAAAGGCGATGCTCCAGCATCGCCGCAGTCAAATGACCGAAACAAATATAAAGAAACACAAAAAGAATTGCAATAACAACAACAACAACAACAACAACAACAACAACAACGAACAGCAATATGAATCATTGTTATATTTTTACTGAAGAGTATGAATATAGGAAGCGAAAGATTTTAAGTGACTCCTTATATATCGATTGATCAAAGTCTTTCAATGTAAAAAGTAAGGCCTTTTTCATTCAACTCATTTGTATGTTGATGTAATTCCTCAATTAACTGTTTCTTCAGCTGAGCTTGCCGCAACTAACCAAAAGTAAAAAGAAAAAAAGAGATAAATTAATTTATTAATTAACAATCAAGATTATTTTCTCTTTTATATTGTAGAAATGTCAGCATTTGTCTCCATCTAGTTTATGTTCTTATGTTGTTGTTGTGTGAACTTACTATTATTAAAACAAAATATGCGTGTGCGCGCGTATATACATACATATATATATATATATATATATATATATATATATATATACATATAAATATGTATGCGTACATACATATATATACATATGTATATGTACATATAGTTAAATATGTATGCGTACATATAGTTAAATATATATATATATATATATATAATATATATATATATAAATATATACGTATGCATGCATGTATGTTATATATATATATATATATATATATATATTATATACATATAAATATGTATGCGTACATACATATATATACATATGTATATGTACATATAGTTAAATATGTATGCGTACATATAGTTAAATATATATATATATATATATATATATATATATATATATAAATATATACGTATGCATGCATGTATGTATATATATATATATATATATATATATATACGTATGTATGCATGTATGTATGTATGTATACACATACATACGTACATACAGAATATAATTAAGATTCAGCTGAATTAGGTACTTAAATTGAGCCACCTTGCCAGTTCCGTATAGTCCGCATGGCACAACAACATTAGTTGAATATTGAATATAGGAGTGTTTGTACCTTGTACCCCTACCGTGTAGGGATGTTTGTACATTATATGCCAAATAAGTAACAAGGATGTACAAGTGTCAATCCATTTCTGCCGTTTCAAGTGGCTTCATTTAATCGATTAAAGAAAACATGAATCAGTTAAATTAAGCATTAATCAATTAAATGGTGCCGCTTGAAACGGCCGAAATGTATTGACACCTGTACATCCTTGTTAATTATATCTATCTATCTATCTATTGCTAGAAATAAGAGTCAAAACAACTATCTTAAGCTAGTGCTTTTGCTTGCTATTTGTTGTTTTGAAAGGACAGAATTAATAATTTCAAAATTATGATGGGATCCCGTGACTTATTTTTTTTACACTGTTTGTAAGCTACTTTCCCTAATCTCTCAGGTGGTTTGTACCAAGATGATGCGTTGTTTATAATTCATAACACTAGCAATGTTTGCATTAAAAGGATTTGGAAGCGGTTATGAAAATGTTTAACAACCATGGACTGAGAATTAATGTGTAAAATAATCTTAACATAGCTAACTTCCTCGACATCACTTGGGACCTTAACTCTGGGTTATTCTATTCATACTGCTAGTCGGAAGATAATCTTAATTACGTAAACCACTGCTCCAATCACATGAGAAGTGTAATTAATTTTGTCATAAACGGGGTCTCCAATAGAATTTCTTATCTGTCATCTAATGAAAATATCTTTTGTCTGCATTCTCAATATTACAATAAAGCCCTCTATAGGACCGGTTACATGGAGAAAATTACATTTATACCTAGATCTAGGAGACCTCTCAGCAATAATGGATTAAGCTACTATAATATTAGTAGCTCTAAACGTAATACTTCTAACACCATTAAGAAAAAATGTTAACAACAACAGAAATAATAATGATAATAATTGTAATAATACCGTAATAGAAGACTCACAGATCTGAGCGTGGCATTGATTGGTTATTTGAGGCAAACTATATGACAGTACACTCTTGGTTAAGAAGAACTATGGAAATGTATGGAGTAGCAGAAAATATGTGGTGCCTTATATGGAACAGTATGAAATGTTGGAGAACTGAATTGACAGCGGGGAATCAGGTTTTAAAAGTGGAAATTAGGAAGGGAATCTTCCACGGGGACAATGTATTTCTTTAAGTGAGGACAAAATTGGGATATGATCTGCGAAGTGGTAAAGCAAAGCTTAATCACCTGCTATTCATCGATGATTTGAAGATGTTGTCAAAACGTGAGACAGAACTGGACAGTGATATCAACATGGAGTTTGAACTTTCAAAATATGATGAAATGGTGATGAGACGAGGAAAGTTTGTCAGAATAGAAGTTATACGTATGACAAGTGGTGAAGTGATGAAGGTAATTGAACCTGAATCTGGATATAAGTACCTGGGAATACTTGAGAATGATGCAATTAAGCATCATGTATGGAAGAAAAGACATCAAAGGAGTATCTATGGCGACTGAGTAAAAAATATTGAATTTAGAATTGAATGCCAGAAATATTTCGGCAATAAAATCGCGTACAGTTGCAGTAGTTCGGTTTGGCGCTGTAGAGGATGAAATAAAGAATTTGGACAGGAAGACAAGAAAACTCATATTAGTGCATGGGGCCCATCATCCACGTGCAGACACAGATCGCCTATATATGAAGAGAGCAAATGGGAGAAGAGGACTGGTAAGTATGCAAGACTGCATGTATATTGAGCTTGCTGAGATATCTATCCCAGAATGAGGAAACCGAGTTAAAAGAATAGCGATGATGAATGATGATGATGATGATGATGATGATGGTGGTGGTGGTGGTGGTGGTAATGGTGGTGGTGATGGTGAAGGTGATGGTGGTGATGA
>NC_043004.1:12412736-12415236 GCF_006345805.1 Octopus sinensis
GGTTTTAGCAATATATAAAGAATCTGACTTGTGGAATCTGTCTCTTCCACTATAATATCTATTCGTATTAGCATAATGTTCGCCCATCGTGCGCCATCAACGACCGAGTTTCGGCTTTACAAGTGCGTCGTGCGTCTTGAGCTATGGATCGGTTTTCGCCGTTTCGTCGATGGCTTCTAGAGAGAATCAGTGACATAGAATCATTTTGCCGAGCGTTCTCGCATCTAATCTGGCCCCGCATTCCCTTATTGGTTTTCTAACATCTTAGACGGGGGTAAGAAGTAATAAAAAAAAAGTCGCATTCATTGTTCAAGAGAAGCGGGTAAGCAGTTCATTTTGGGGTCTCTGATGTGGTCCCTTAAAATCTATGTTATGATGATGGTGATATAGATAATGATGATGATGATGATGATGATGAAGGGTAGTGCTGATGAGGATGGGGATTATGATAATTGTGATGGTGATGATGAAGACAATTACGATGATATGACGACGGGCATTACAACAACGATGATAAAAGTGCTGAAAATGGTGATGATGATGATGATGATGATGATGATGATGATGATGGTGGGGTGGTGGTGGTGGTGGTGATGGTGATGATGGTGGTGGCGATGATGATGATGGTGATAATAATCATGTTGACGATGATGAGCGAAAATTCCAACATCCGATCTTTTAAACATGATGCAAACCAATACCAATTGATTTCCATACTCAAGAAACTAAACTGAAATGCACATAACAAAAAAAGAAGCGAAAACATGCCACAAAGAACATAAATCACAGGCACACACATGCATACACGCACACGCACACACACAGACACACACATATACACACACACACACACACACGCATATATGACATGCTAATAACGGAATCAACTTGAAGAATGGCTATCAATAACTCCAGTGCCACAGAATCTTACATGGATGAACTACTATCA
Organism: Octopus sinensis; assembly: GCF_006345805.1. Taxonomy (NCBI): domain Eukaryota; kingdom Metazoa; phylum Mollusca; class Cephalopoda; order Octopoda; family Octopodidae; genus Octopus; species Octopus sinensis. Next base: position 12,413,686 of record NC_043004.1, read on the forward strand.
TGTCATAAAGATGGAGAGAAGGGAGATAGCGGAAGGGGGGGGGGGCAGAGAAAGAGACACACACCGAGGGGGAGAGACAGAGAGGGAGAGACAGAGAGCGGGAGAGAGAGAGAGAAGATGGGAGGGATAGAAGGGCAAAGGAAAAGAGACAGAGAAAGAACGGATTGAGAGAGAGAGAGGGAGAGGGAGAGAGTTGGAGACTATGTCGTACAGAGGAATAAAAGACTCATACATGCACATACATACACACATAAATACATATATACACAAATACGTACAAACATATACATACAAACATACATACATTCATACATACATACACATACATACATGCATACATACACGCATAGACACATACATACACACACATACACATACATGCATATACACGAACATACATACACACATACATACACACGCACATACATAGATACACACATACGTACACACACATACATACACATAGATACATTCATACACATAAATAGATACATATATACACACATACGTACACGCACATACATATATACATACATACATACATGCATACACACATACATACATACACACACAGACATACATACATACCCACACACTTACACACATACATTCACACATACATACATACACACACTTCCATACATACATACATACACACACACAATTACATACATATATACACATATACAAACATACATACGTACAAATAAGCGTTATTGTTCACAGGTAATAAGATACATTAAGAAAAGAAAGAACGAAAGAACAGAAAAAAAAAACAAACAAACGAAATGTCGAACAGACCACAGAAGATTCAGGCAATGGTTTAGAAAAATGGCAAATAAATCACATATGCTATGTCACTTGCCAATGTTATATGTGAATACACAAGAAGAATACGACGCACGAGTGCAAAAAATATGTATGTATGTATGTATGTATGTATGTATGTATGTATGATGTTGTGCCATATGTATATGTGAATATATATATATATATATTATATATATATATATATATATATAATATATATATATATACATGGCTGTGTGGTAAGTAGCTTGCTTACCAACACCATGGTTCCGGGTTCAGTCCCATTGCGTGGCGTCTTGGGCAAATATCTTCTAATAAAGCCTCGGACCGACCAAAGCCCTGTGAGTGGATTTGGTTGACGGAAACTGAAAGAAAGCCGTCGTATATGTGTATATATATATATACATATATATATGTGGTGTGTGTGTGTATATATGCATGTATAAATATAAATGTTATATATATATATAATATATATATATATATATATATTATATATTACATATAATATATATATTGTGTGTGTGTGTGTGTATATATATATATATGTAGGTATATGTATGTGTTTGTTTAAGTTTCTGTGTCTGTGTTTGTGCTCCCATCATCGCTTGACAACCGATGCTAGTGCGTTTACGTCCCTGTAACTTAGCGGGTCTCCAAAAGAGGCCGATAGCATAAATACTAGGCTTACAAAGAATAAATCTTGTGGTGGATTTGATCGACTAATGGTGGTGCTCCAGT
>NC_043004.1:12420236-12430236 GCF_006345805.1 Octopus sinensis
AAATAAACATTTTTTAAAAACATGAACGACAACGACATTCTTTGGAGTTTCCATGGAAAATTAAAAAAATAAAAATTTCGAGAGGAAACAGAAAAATGTAAAAATAAAAAAATGTAAAAGTGCAAATAGATTTTCCGGCATATATATATATATATATATATATATACACACACACCTCGATATACATATGCATATATATATACATATACACACACACACACACAGATATATATGTATACATATATATATATATATATATATATATATATATGTATATATATATATATATATATATATATATATATATATATATATATATATATATATATATATATATATATATATATATATATATATATATATATATATATATATATATATATTATATATTATATATATCATGTCTACCTATGTAGATGGAGGTGTATGTATGTGTGCGTATGTATATGTTACATACATACATATACATGCATACACACACATACTTGACATCGAATAAATTAAACAAAGAGTTTTCAAAAGTTCTGATCATAAATAAACGAAAACAAAAAAAGCATATATATAAAAGAATAAAAGAAAGGTTGAAAAGAACTGCGATAAAACACCCAGCAGACGACGAGTAAGAAAGAATTGTTGGTTCAAAACCTGACTAAGGCAATTCCAAGAGATAACATATTCCACAGTGTTATTAAATGCTATAGTTTCTTTCCAAACAACTTGTAGATTTATGTGCTACGAGCAAAACGCCCTGCCCCAGTCCAATGGACGGTGCTTAGTTGTCAAACGTTTAAACCAAATTTTCTCAAAACAACTTGTCCGACCGTCCCATAGGCCTCCCCCTTGAGAAACACTGATTGAGCCTAAATTTGAAACACCAGCAAAAGGAGAAATAAAGATAGACTTTTATTCTATTCCAAAGAAAAACGATTTTATTCACACAAATATGCAACCGAAGAGTTTAAAGTACCAGTAATGATAAGCCTGTTGACTGGGAGAACGCAAACATGGTTTAAACAGTAAGCTTGGCAGGAAAGAAACGTGCCTTTCAGCAGTACAAAAACAACAAAAAATGGAAGGTGCAGTTATGTACAGGTTGACAGAAGAAAAGCAGGACAAAAACGGCTTTATCGATCGCATTCTCACCTGGAATCGATTTTTGTAATTTTTTCAAGACTTATACACGCCCTGATACCGTCGGTATCTACATATCAAATTTGAGCGCAATTGGATGGAGGATGCCCGAGATCCTAGAAGACACACACACACACACAGAACGGATTTTATATAATAGATTTTATAAAAGCATCGCATCTCAGAAACTAGCAGGCCTGCGCAGGTGACGGCTAGTGTCGGGAGAAAATGCGACTCTGTTTTGGAGGCTTTTCTCTTGTCGGTTTAACGGCGCATCACTGTTTGGTATGAAGCCCTGCTTGCCACATGATATCGAAATGAGACGATTGCTTGCAGCTGAGCTGTTTGGGCACTGACGATGATATGGAATGGTTGACTGTTGGACTGTAGGGAATTAAGCCTGTTTCGGCGCTTGATGGAATCGCCCATACGTGCGTGCGTTATTATACACACTCATAGAACGAGAGGGGAGAGAGAGGGTGTGTGTAAGAGAGATTACACAAACATGCAAGCATAACTAGATGCTCACACACATAAACAGAGAGAGAGAGGGGAGAGAGGGACAGACATCGATAGAGAGAGACACAGAGAAAGAGAGAAAGAGGAAGAGACAGACAGACAAGCAGGTAGTCAGACAGAGAGAGAAAGAGAGAGAGAAAGAGATAAGGAGAAAGAGAGGGAGAGACAGAGAAAGAAAGATTAAAAGGTCAGCCTCGAATCAACGCCGTCAAAAACGGCAGTATTAATACGGTTGTATCAAAGCGTCTCATACCCAGATCAAATTGGCTGTTAGCCTTGATTCAATGTTCTACTACTCATCGTTTTGTTTTTAATCAAATCCAAATAGCTTGATTTCTCAACTGTGGTTTGGATATCGGATCTTTTCGGTTTGAACAGCAGTTTTTTAAATATAATTTCCATGTAACTAAACACTTTTAAACTTCGTATATTAGTAGAATGTGTTTATAAAACATCTATTTCTCTTGGCTTTATTGAGAAAATTCTATAGTTTGTATATCTGTTGTTGTTTTTTCTTCAATTTCTGCAATTTCAACCAATCAATGACGTCTATAGAGTTGAAAACATTCTGTGCCGTATGAATATGTCCCTCGTTTAAGAAACAGATTAGGTTTATTTACATTTGTGAAGAACAAAAGATACCCTTCCCCCCACCCCTAACCCTAACTAACCCTAAAACAGATTGAAATGCAATAGATCGATTCTAGGGTCATAATTATGGGTGACAATTTCATATGACACCGCTAGAAAAAACTGCCATTCAAACCGAAAAGATTCTGGATATCTTTCGTGATGTTATTTGTTTTCCAATAAGTCGGCCTACCTCGACTGGAGAAGGATCAGTCTTTTAACTTGCTTCTTCACTTTTCCCAAGGAGATATTCGATCGGTTATTCTTCCGATTCACTGCAGTGTTGACAAAACCTTCTGGGAAACCTTTAGATCAATACTTCTCAAAGTGAGTGGAAAATCTGCCTGAAGTACGGTGGAATATTTTATACAAGCAATCGGCGGCTCAAAGAAATTGGTTCGGGACGATAGCTGCATCTGTACGATCTTTTTAGTCGTTCACTCCTATTTAACTGTTAACTTTTAAAGCAATGTGAAACGTAAAATGGATCTTTTCGGTTTGAACGGCAGTTTTTCTAGCGGTGTCATATGAAATTGTCCCCCATAATTATGACTCTAGTATCGATCTGTTGCATTTCAATCTGTTTTAGGGTTAGGGTAAGGATTAGGGGTGGGGGGAAGGGTATCTTTTTTTTCTTCAGAAATGTAAATAAACCTAATCTGTTTCTTAAACGAGGGACATATTCATACGACACAGAATGTTTTCACCTCAATAGACGTCATTGATTGATTGAAATTGCAGAAATTGAAAAAAAAAAACAACAAATATCTTACAAACTATAGAATTTTCTCAATAAAGCCAAGAGAAAAAGATGCTTTATAAACACATTCTACCAGTATACGAAGTTTAAAAGTGTTTAGTTACGTGGAAATTATTTTAAAAAACTGCCGTTCAAACCGAAAAGATCCATTGCTTGTTAGCTACAATCAAAACAATAACGGCAATAACAACATTACCAATAATTAAAAGACTTCGAAATGTGAATAACTAACGAAACAATACCAAATATATATCCTCTATAGGTTATAGTTTTCGCTTATAGTAGGTTGGTGCTGTGGTGATTAGTCACTCTGCCGAATTAGTATTCATACCTAAGTAAGGCGGCAAGCTGGCAGAAACGTTAGCACGCCGGGCGAAATGCGTAGCCGTATTTTGTCTGCCGTTACGTTCTGAGTTCAAATTCTGCCGAGGTCGACTTTGCCTTTCATCCTTTCGGGGTCGATTATATAAGTACCAGTTACGCACTGGGGTCGATCTAATCGACTTAATCCGTTTGTCTGTCCTTGTTTGTCCCCTCTGGGTGTAGCTCCTTGTGGGCAGTAAAAAAATAGGTATTTCGTCTGTCTCTACGTTCTGAGTTCAAATTCCACCGAGGTCGACTTTGACCTTCATCTTTTCGAGGTAGATAAATTAAGTACCAGTTGCGTACTGGGGTTGATCTAATAGACTTGCCCCCCCCCCTCCCACACATTTTGGGTCTTGTGCCTAGAGCAGAAAAGAGAATTCATACCTAAATTTATGTTATTTTGTTAAGGTTATTTCTACAGATTATAGCCAGCACTCCCTTTTGCTACAGCGTTTCGTATACGCCACGTCAGATGTAAACAAACAATGAAACCAAAGATGAAAAATGGGTAATGCACGTATATACCATATTTGTACCTATTATGTACCTAAATTTACCTGATAAATCAGTGGGGCTCTTAGCAAGGGAGGTTAAAAAGTGTTAATAGATGAAAAAGGTGGGTGAAAATTTAAAAGAAGTTCGAGGAGTATTGCATTGGATCAATAAGGTTTACTCTGATCTTTTCTTACTGTATCTGGTTTCTTTTTTTTGCCATTATGGAAAAGAATCTTTCTGCAGTTGCCTTCCCAAAATGTTTCCAGTTTTCACCGTTCGTAGCAACTTATTCAAGCACAGTTCTGAACAAATGAAGGTGCTAAAATCTTTTCTAAGGTTAATTAGTCTGTAGGCGCAGTTGCTTCCCTTGACAGCTTGTTTGACAAGATGGCCAGAGATAGAGGGCGTTACGCAACATTAAGATTCAGACACGTGGACTCATCTCTTCCTCTTTTCTGCACTGTCATGCAAGCTGTGAGGACGCAACTAGACTGGCTCTTTCTAATACCACAGACCAGTTTGCGGATAGGAGCAGAGTACAGAAAATCATGGCCTCTACACACCAATCATTCTATTTATCATTTCATTGTGTATATTCATGTGGCCACAATAAACGTGTTTAAAATTATCACCTTTGTTCCATGTATTTCTTTACCGGGCTGCTACCACAATAAGATTACCCTTCTGAGTGGAGTCACTTTCGATGGAACAACAACCTATCCATCTAAAGTGGTGACCCCGACGTGATGTGGGCACAAAACATCTTAAATGGTGACCCTCGACGCTGACACAGCATGGACACTTATCCTTTTAAAATGGTGACACGATACAGCACACACTACACGCCCGGCGACTTACCGTATACGGACCCCACATATTACGTCATGCGATTCAGGTCATTCCTTGCTGACCTGCCACTAATGCTTCCTCGTGACCAGTCTATTTCCTCTGCAACACCTCCGGATATTTATACCAGGACTCACGTGTTTGTAAGAAATGATGCTGTCAAGAGGGCAACTGCTCCTCCAAGTCCAATTCGGTGCTTTACAGTGCTGCAGAAATCTTTGAGAACCAAATTGTGTCTCCAAGAATACCTGTGTGGCACCAGTGCAAAGAATATATTTTAGTGCTTCTACTTTTCCGTATCACATCTGCATGTATCCTTGATACATCTTATTGTATCATTTTTCTTTTTGTATTCCTGTTAAGAGACGGCAAAATGTCATAGTACGACCGAATCGAAAGAAATTATTTCCGTATTTTGATCACAGGTAAACTTGATCAAAAACATGACACCGAAAGTTTTATTTCAGATGATATCGTATTACATGAAAGCTCCGATGCACAAACCATCAAAAGTGATGTTGTCATTGATTGCTTAGCTCTGAGTCATTCCGAGAGTAGCAGATCTGTGATCAGCGGCAAGTAAGCAAAACAGGTTACACAACAACAACAACTTTTGTCTCTCCGTGGGCAAAGAGAAAGGGGGTGGGTGGGGAGACTACATTTTTAGACTTCTATCGAAAAACGCTGTGTGGTACATTTACAAATTAATCAATTAATTAATCAATATCATTAGCGTACGCACTGTTAAGCAAATTAGACAGACCAGTTTAATTGAATCCCAGTTTGTATGCACAGTCGAAAGTTATAAGCAACTACTGTCTCCATGGACATATTCTTCCTCCGATGAAGATCTACGAAGACAAGAAACTGATCGGTTCGATCTCACTTTTGCGGCCAACAGAGAGGCTAGTATCGTATCCTTTATTTTTATTTGCTCCAGTCATTAGACTGTGGCCATGCTGGGGCACCACCCCGAAGAACTTTAAGTCGAATGAATGGATCCCAGTACTTATTTTTACTTTTTATTTTTGTTTTTGAGCCTGACACTTATTCTATCGGATACTTTTGCCGAACTGCTATGTTATGAGGATGTAAACTCACCGACACCGGTTGACAAGCGGTGATGGGGGTCAACAACAGACACAAACACACGCAGTGGACGTGCTTCTTTCAGTTTCCAGCTGCTAAATGCACTCACAAGGGTTTGGTAAGTTCGAGGCTATAGTAGAAGACACTTTCACAAGGTGCCAAGCAGTGAGACTGAACCCAGAACCATGTGGCTGGAAAACAAAACTTCTTACCACACAACCACGCTTAATAATTTTTTTAAAGATATACTTTACATCACATTCCAACAGAATAGAACCTATAGATAAACTTCCATATTTAGTCACATATTCAATAACCTACAGATTCTGGGTAGATCTATCACTTTAATATCGATCATTGACACCTAAGATGTTCACTTTGCAAAAAACGAATCACGTGGTTTTGCTTTCAATTGAAATAAAATTTGTGATACTTTGTGCAATTGTCCTCTACTGTAAGCCCTGGTTTACCATTCTCAGTGAATGGAATTTTTATGGTAAACTGAGAAGAACCTCGTCATATATGTACGAATGATATTTTTCTTTGAGTTTTATTCAAGTACTTCTTGAGACAGTTCAGGCCGGGAGCTAATAAAGAGACAAGACCTTTTGAATTAAAGGGGTTCCCAGTGTTTGCAAATAAGTTGTTGAGTTGTGTGCTGGTTGAATTGTCGATGCATACATCTAAATGTGTGTATCTATTCACACATTTTTGCGATGTTTTACAAATCGTCACTGTGCCACTAACAGACTGGGCTTGGAAAATCTAGGTCTGTTTGTTTTCTCCATGAAACTGTATGTATGTATGTATGTATGTATGTATGTATGTATGTATGTATGTATGTATCTATCTATCTATCTATCTTATCTATCTATCTATCTATCTATGCACATATGCATATATATATATATATATATATATATTATATATATATATATATATATATACTCTTTTAATCATTTACTTGTTTCAGTCATTTCACTGCAGCCGTACTGGAGCACCGCATTTAGTCGAGCAAATCGAACCCAGGACTTGTTCTTTGTAAGCCTAGTACTTATTCTATCGGTCTCTCTTGCCGAACCGCTAAGTTACGGGGACAAATATATTAGCATCGGTTGTCAAGTGATGTTGGGGGAGGGGACAAACACAGAGACACAAACATATATACACACATACATATATACATATACATATATACGACGGGCTTCTTTCAGTTTCCGTCTACCAAATCCACTCACAAGGCTTTGGTCGGCCCGAGACTATATTAGAAGATAACTTGCCCAAAGTGCAAGAGTGGCTGTGTGGTAAGTAGCTCGCTTACCAGCGTTCAGTCCCTTCAGTCTCACTACGTGGCACCTAGGACAAGTGTCTTCTGCTATAGCCTCGGGTTGACTAAAGTCTAGTGAGGAGACTTGGTAGACGGAAACTGAAAGAACCCCGTCGTGTGTATATATATATATATATTATATATATATATATATATATATATTATATATATATATATATATATATATATATATATATAATATATATATGTATGTATATGTATGTGTGTGTATATGTTTGTGTATCTGTGTTTGACTCCAACATCACTTGACAACCGATGCTGGGGTGTTTATGTCCCCGTAACTTAGCGGTTCGGCAAAAAATAATAAGTCCTGGTCTCTATTTACTCGACTAAAGCGGTGCTCCAGCATGGCCGCAGTCAAATGACTGAAACAAGTAGTAGAATAAAAGAATAGAACATGTACCGTTTAGTGATAGGAAATTCAACAAAAATGTACTCCCTCTGGTGAGAGATAAATATTATTTACTTAAAGGTCACAGTTTTTCGCGGTTTTTTTTCTAGTATTCCATTTTATAGTCCCTTACGATACGTGGTTTGCACCTGAAGAATATGTTTGAGTTTTCTCAAAATATGGAACTATTAGCAGCGCTTTAATACATGTATTGTGACCTTTAAAGAAATAATATACATGCATATATATATATATACATATATATATAATATACATATATATATGTATGTATATGTATGTGTGTGTATATGTTTGTGTATCTGTGTTTGACTCCCAACATCACTTGACAACCGATGCTGGGGTGTTTATGTCCCCGTAACTTAGCGGTTCGGCAAAAAAATAATAAGTCCTGGTCTCTATTTACTCGACTAAAGCGGTGCTCCAGCATGGCCGCAGTCAAATGACTGAAACAAGTAGTAGAATAAAAGAATAGAACATGTACCGTTTAGTGATAGGAAATTCAACAAAAATGTACTCCCTCTGGTGAGAGATAAATATTATTTACTTAAAGGTCACAGTTTTTCGCGGTTTTTTTTCTAGTATTCCATTTTATAGTCCCTTACGATACGTGGTTTGCACCTGAAGAATATGTTTGAGTTTTCTCAAAATATGGAACTATTAGCAGCGCTTTAATACATGTATTGTGACCTTTAAAGAAATAATATACATGCATATATATATATATACATATATATATATATATACATATATATATTTCTTTATTGCCCACAGGGGGCTAAACACAGAGGGGACGAATAAGGACTGACTGAGGGCTTAAGTCGGTTACATCGACCCCAGTGCGTAACTGGTACTTAATTTATCGATCCCGAAACGATGAAAGGCAAAGTCGACCTCGCCGAATTTGAACTCAGAACGTAACGGCAGCCGAAATACCACTAAGCACTTCGCCCGACGTGCTAACGATTCTGCCAGCTCGCCGCCCTATACACACACACACACCACACACATATATATATATATATATATATAATATATATATATATATATATGTGTGTGTGTGTGTGTGTGTGTGTGTGTGTGTGTGTATGTAACACGAAGGATTATTGAAGGTATCACATGTCAGAACCTAAAAGCTGTATATTATTTGTGAATTTTAGTAAATCGCTTGTCTCCCTCACTGAAATTGACGCTGATCCTCGAAAGACATAGCGTTCAAGAAGCCATCATAGAAGCAATCAGCATTCTCCACAAAGACACCACCGCTCAAGTTTCATCACCTGATGATGATATGAGACAGATTTCCCTGTGATCATTGCAGGAGTACTATATGATGACACTCTTGCAGCTTGCCAGCTTATTGTGAAATTGGACGGTTCATTACAAAGTAACCTGCTTTCGAAAAAAGCTCCAAAAAACACGCAGACGTCTTTCTACAAACGTCATTACTGAGAGAACGATTATGCAAATGATATGACACCCATTTCTAAAATTATCAAGGAATTATCTTTTGAACATATTGAGGAAGTCATGAAACAGATTGAGCTAAACGAGAATAACGATCAGATTGAGTTTATGGCTTACAATCATTCACAAGAACACGCTTCAAACTTTGAATTCTTTAAAAGACCGCAATAGCCTGCGGTCATTGATGGAAGCACAAAGAGAGACAGTGAAGTAATATTTAAATAGGTACGGTCAAAATTGAACAAGATGTCCTCAATATGGATTTTACATCTATTTCTAGTCTTGCACTAAAGCCATTTATAGGGTTACAATAACCTGAAGTAGATATTAATCTGTAATACGTGAAGCGTAACGATTTTGAGTTCTTCAGGTCTTATTCCACTTCGTTGCACTCGGAACCACATGTCTTTAAGTCTATAAAACAATTATGATTTCCATAATTTATTAATGTACAGTTGTTGGGCTCATTAACACATATCCTAGTTTCACCCACTAGACTGTCCTTTAAAGGTTCAGTGATGAATATATCGACCCCGGAGGAAGATGAATGGCAATGCCAACCGAGGGTAAAGGGGTCCTTTAATGGGAATATTGCGAGCTATTTGTGTCTGAAGCGTTTTAGTCATATACGCGCTTTATAACCTCGAATATTCGTTGAAGATTGCTGCGTCAAAATACCTGTGCACCGACAGAAAACCATGAGGCAAAAATATCAAAAAGTATTCTATACGCAACATTTGCACAGCACTGTATATATATATATTTAAATATCAGAAGCTCATAGCTGTTGGGGAAACTATTAGACACATTCTTTCTATGCTATCGATGTGAAGAAGAACAAGTGAAGAGATTCCTAATGGACCGTTTCGCAGCTTGTTGACCTCTCCTCAGTGGAAACGTAACCAATTTTCTCCTTTTTTCCGTACATCGTAAGTATAGA
>NC_043004.1:12442736-12455236 GCF_006345805.1 Octopus sinensis
ATATACATATCACCATTTATTGATCTATATATATATATATATATATATATATATATACAATATATATATATATAGATATATATATATATATATATATATATATATATACAATATATATATATATATATACAACGTGCCTCCTTCAGTCTCCGTCCACCAAATGCACTCACAAGGCTTTGGTCGGGCTGAAGCTATAGTAGAAGACACTTACCCTAGATGCGAGGCAGTGGGACTGAACCCAGCAGCATGTGGTTGGAAGCAAGCGTCTTACCATACAGCCACTCCTGCGTCTACGTGAGATTTTGCATTATTTTACCAGGCCTATCATAAATGGATTTACGATCCGTTCAAAGGATGTACTGTGCCTCCAACATGAAGGTACTTACGTATTTATGTATTATTTTTCTTGTTTATTGGTGTTGTGTGCGCTTATGCGCTTTTGAGTAATATTGTCTTATAATTTTACACCTCATTGCCTAATAGCCATAGTAATATTCACAATTCGAAACAGCTGTAAATGTTAACGTATTACTACATCATGTCATATGTTACAACGCATGTAAATATATCTATACATTTATGGTTATTCACATCTCTTTATATGTGTTTGTGTATATGTATATATATATATATATATATATATATATATATATATATATATATATATATAAAGTTAATCCAAACAAGAAAGCACAAAAAAAACACAACAACGCCAGGACGTGGAACAAATATAGTATTATTGAACGCTCAGGAAAGAAGGAAAGAAGGAGGGCTTAACGTTTCGAGTGGAGTTCTTCGTCGGAAACATAGGAGAAGGAAAGATCCAGAGAAGGGAAGACAGAGGAAAAAAAATCGCCAACGGTACACACAAGGTCACATTACATACATACATACATACATACATACATACATACATACATATATACTTGCATAATATCTGAGAGCAGAATAAATTAGGAGATTCGGTTACAAAATTTATATATCATAACATAACACATTACATGTCTTTACACGTGTTTCGTTAGCGTGTACTCGTATGCCGTGCAGTAATCGTTACATAATCGACTGCATAATTACGCTTGCTTATCAGAAAATAAATATAATTTAATCCATTATTGGTTACCAGTCAATTGGTTGTTAGAACCAAAGTGGTCTTTACTCTGTATTCGAATATACACTCTGTAATTTATTCAAATGTGTATCATACCAAACGAAAATGGGAGGATCCAACTGGGAAATGGATATTATGTATCTACTTAAAGCTCTAAGAAATTGGCATGCTTTCCTATTCAAAATAACTTTTCAATATATATATATATAACTTAGATAAAACTTAGATATGTTTCGACCAAAGATTGCTCCAGGCCATGTCTAATTTCATAGCACCACCTGATAGGATTATCTAAATTCTGTTTAAGCCAAGTTTTGTTTATGGTCCATTCAAGTAGTGAGTTCTTACTGTGTGAGTATCCAACCATGGGTGGCTTATCCGGTATTCCTTGAAGAAATCTGTCCAGACTCCGTTTCTTTCAGGACAATGTTAAACAGGGCAGAGCCTGTTGAGAAAAAGAATTTATACATACACACACACACACACAACACACACACACACACACACACACACACACACACACACACACCACACATATATATATATATATATATAATTATAAATCTCAGAGCGAGTTATAAACAGTAGCGGTAACACATCGTGACGCATATTTGCCATTTGAATATGGCTAACCCCTAAGGGTGGATGCTACTGTAGTTTGTAGCCCCAGGAAGATATCTCCTCCAGCTGGCTATAGACACACTATCTGTGTCCTCTCAGTATTTGTGAAGGGGAGTCATCCTCCCCGTCTTCAACTCATGATACACACGGACCCGAGTTTCAAGGTGTTTACCTTTCATCAGCGTGTGACAATCATGGTTGTCGACGAGAAGTCAGCTCCCTTCAAATACCGACAGGACGCAGATAGTGTGTCTATAGCCAGCTGGAGGAGATATCTTCCTGGGGCTACAAACTACAGTAGCATCCGCCCTTAGGGGTTAGCCATATTCAAATGGCAAATATGCGTCACGATGTGTTACCGCAACTGTTTATAACTCGCTCTGAGATTTATCATTGTTTGATTTCACTTTTTCAATATCAGTGTCAATCGACAATGGAAAAAGTATATGTATTTGTGAAGGGAGCTGACTTCTCGTCGATAACCATGATTGTCACCCGCTGATGAAAGGTAAACACCTTGAAACTCAGGTCCGGGTGTATCATGAGTTGAAGACGGGGAGGATGACTCCCCTTCACAAATACTGACAGGACACAGATAGTGTGTCTATAGCCAGCTGGAGGAGATATCTTCCTGGGGCTACAAACTACAGTAGCATCCATCCTTAGGGGTTAGCCATATTCAAATGGCAAATATGCGTCAGGATATATATATATATTTGCACATTTTGAATTTGTTAGTGATGGCAGTCTGAACGGGTCATCTGAGGTGATAAGTCGCCAAAGGGTATGTTCTTTCTTTTTAGTGCGTCCAAATCCAAAATAAGAAATGTTGAGCTGACGAAAGAAATGCTGAGTTTATTTGGCTAATCTAGAAACGTTAACGTACTCAAATAATCTTTGTACTTGTGATATTTTTCTGTTTTTACCTCCATACCTTCGTGAGCTATTTTGAGTAAACATTATCTGAGAGAAATTTTCTTTAAGTAGTGGAAATGGCTAAAAAACTTTTTTGGCTGCTATTTCTAGAAAGTTCAGTATGTGGCAAAGTAATTTATTTTACTAAGCCCTAATTATATAATGTAATATTTTGAATTCGCCTTAAATGGTCCTTTTACATACTGAATACTTGGTGAAATTGATTAATAACTAATTAATTTTACCCTCAATTGTTGATATTATAATTCATTTCTCTCTGTCATATTGCCTCGGTTCTCACCGTTAAAATATAATGTTTGCTAGATAGCCCACGTGGGTGGAAGGGGAGAGCAGGAATCTTCACTTGCACATTTTGAATTTGTTAGTGCTGGCAGTCTGAACGGGTCATCTGAGGTGATAAGTCGCCAAAGGGTATGTTCTTTCTTTTTAGTGCTTCCAAATCCAAAATAAGAAATGTTGAGCTGACGAAAGAAATACTGAGTTTATTTGGCTAATCTAGAAACGTTAACGTACTCAAATAATCTTTGTACTTGTGATATTTTTCTGTTTTTACCTCCATACCTTCGTGAGCTATTTTGAGTAAATTTCTTTAAGAAATTTTCTTTAAGTAGTGGAAATGGCTAAAAAACTTTTTTGGCTGCTATTTCTAGAAAGTTCAGTATGTGGCAAAGTAATTTATTTTACTAAGCCCTAATTATATAATATATATATATATATATATATGTATGTATGTAAATATATATATGCATATATCTATCTATCTATCCATCTAACTCTATTTATCTATATATATATATGTATATATATATATATAATATATATATATATATATATATATTATATATATATATATATATATATATATACACACATACATATGTATATGTAAGTGTGTATATATGTGTGTATGTTTGTGTGTCTGTTTTTGTTCCCTCACTATCAGTTGACAACCGATGTTGGTGTGTTTATGTCCCCGTAACTTAGAATATGTACTATGCTTACAAAGAATAAGTCCTGGGGTCGACTTGTTCGACTAAAGGTTTTGGTCCAGCTTGGCCGCGGTCAAAGGACTGAAGCAAATAAAAAATAAAAGAGCACATACATACATACATACATACATACATACATACATACATGCATACATACATACATACATACATACATACATAAAAACATACATACACGCGCGCGCAAACACATACGTTAACTTGGAGTATTTTATTCAGAAACGTTATATCAATGAATAGGAAGATAGAAGAATGCGACCAAAGCATGTCGTTTTAAATTCTTCAGTGAAGTCTATCATGTGCCGTAAATCTTCAAGCAGCCTTATTAATCCATTTGACTAGCAACTGGTCGATGCGATTCAGCGCCGCCTTCTAAGCCAACAACAACCCTGAAAGTTGACCGGCCCCCAGTTACATAACCATTTTCTCTGCATCAGTGTTTGACTCCGACTTGGAATTCGGATTTATAAATGAGACCAGTGCCGTTGCAGCTCTGCAGAAGATATTTCCAAACTGCAATTGTTGTTCAGCTTTCTCAACGCCGGTCGCTTTCTTCGATACGTCAGCCTTAATGCTATCGTCAAATGTAGTTTCGACACACCGGTGTTATAATGCAAGAAGAGCTGGTAGTGTTATACGTCAATTACGACAAAAGACGGGATGGCATCACAAACGTCCGAGACACCAGGTCTCTCAGTTGGGATGTGATATGCAGCCTTATTATCTCCAACTGCAACCTAGTGAAGACAGCGTTAAACCCAGACTTCGTCACTCGATGAGTAGAGGGCCGCCATCAAACGAAATACTGGTTGGTCTCAGGTTTCTGTTCAAAAGTAAAGGAGAGTCGTCCCACATCCTGGACTTCGATTCAAACCCCCTCTCATTTTGATGTAGAAATTGTCATCCGAACGAGTGAGAGTCTTGATGCCGAATAGTTCTTTCAGCACATATCCTTCGCTAGTTTTAATATTAAAGCATTTACCTTTCTGGCCGCCGGCACTACGAAATAATTGCATGATTCTCGGTAATGTAGTTCACTGTAAACTATTCTTTTTATAAATTAAAAATCGTACTGAAACGTGCCAGAAACGCGGTTTAATAAATCATAATTTTATTGCATTTTTCTCTTATTAAAAAAGAAAAATATATTTTCGATCACAACAATATTATTTTTCAAAATCAATGATATACAGAAATCCAGATGTCATTGTGTCGAAGCCTAAAGGTTATCAGAAATATTTTATAGAAGTTACAGTAGTAACGGGATACCAAAGTTTCTGCCAATTAAGTAAGTCAGTATTCTTTGGTATTCTACGCCAACTGCGCGTTAGCTATCCTCTTTAAAATCATTTTTTAGAGGTGAGAAAATGTTTAAAATACGTTATATGAAAACGCATTGTTTGATAATAATTTACTAAAAGTTTTCGATGTGATGTTTCTAGTTAAATAAAATAAATTTCATGCATCCAGGTTATTTCAGTTGTATTTTAGGAGGGCCATTATGCTAATTATTAACAGAGCTGGCGTAGAGATGGTATGTTATTGATGAGGTCGCGAATGGCGATGAAATGACTTTGTGATATCTAGTTGACTGCTTGGTTGATCGAACAGTTAAACACACAATCGATTAGGTAATTAATTAAATATTAGTCAATTGACAAATAAAGAAAAATAAAGATGTGATATATTATAGAACCAGCACGTATGTCTATTATTATTGGCAAAATAAACCTCCTGGGGTACAACAAAATATATTTCAACACGCGAGTTCAGATCAAGAACCTTACAATCTAAATGTAAAGCAAAATGATTTCAAGTTATTCAGCTGTTTCATTTTTGACCATCTTTTAAACAAATAACTTTAAAATACAAAATTATTCACGTGAACTGCCAACAGGATGTTGACGATGAATTCGGGAGAATTCCGACTCTTCTGATTGGCGGAATATTTAAGACACATCACAATTAATCTGCGAACTCTAACGAAGTGACTGGAATTTCTTTCAATCGTTCGTTTTTGAAGATGGACTTAGAGCGTTTGATAATGTAAAACGAGTAAATAGAAAGAAGAATAACGTAAGTTTGTCTGTTAAAACTCTCATTGTTTTGGTTTTCTAATTTATAATATATGCGTGTGTGTGTGTGAGTGTGTGTGTGCGTGTTTGTGTGTGCGTGTTTGAGTGTGCGTGTATTATTTAGATTTACACATATGCATATATACAGACACATACACGCACATACGAACACACAATTACTCCTACGTGCATACAAACGTGCATACATGCATGCGTACATACATACAAACATACATACATATATATATGTATGTTTGTGTGCTTGCTGTTTATATATATATATATATATATATATATATATATATATATATATATATTATGTATGTGCATGTATATATTGTGTATACATATGTATATATGTATGTGCATGTATATATTGTGTATGCATATGTATATATGTGTGTGCATGTATATATATTTATAGATGACACCACATCTAAGATTAGTTCGTATTTTCCCATTAACACGCACCCTTCATAGTGTGAGCAGGTGGTTGTGTTTAAAGAAAGGAAATGAGTCAAAATTAAATTGGTGCAGGGACAGCCAAACTGTTGTTGAAATAAAATTGATCGACCGAAAGGCAATAACATAATTACAGCCACAGAGAAAGAGGGATGCACACATACGTAGACACATACACAGCCACGCATAATATATATATATATATATATGATATACATACATAGTATAGCAGTAGAACATCAACTCATATATATATATATATATGAATGTATGTATGTATGTATGTATGTATATATATATATATATATATATATATACACTTGTGTGTGTGTGCGTGTATGCAGGAATATTCTGCAATAGGATACGCAGCATGATGTCTAATAGAGGCAATTTTAAGTGCAATGAGAAACTAGAGCAATGCAAGTAATTTGTTACAACCTCGTGGTCTATTTCTATGTGTATTAAAAACTGCTCCTGAGTCGGAAGAGGATTTGGATTAGGAGAGAAACCACAGTGGCCAGAATCTCTTTAATTTATCTGCTAAAATTACAAGAAGAATAAACAAATAGATTAATCTAAAACCAGCGGTATTCGAGAGAGAAACCCGGTAGAGGTCACCACCAGAGGTAGATAGCACCTACTGAAAAAAATTGCAATGTACCAGGGTAAAATGATGTTTGATATTACAGTCGTGCGTTTGAGCACCATAGCCCATTCGAGTAAAGTCCCATTGTTTGCAGAGGATTTATCCGGGATTAGATAGTTTATCTGGAATTTGTTGGTGTTACGCACCCAGGAACCGTTTGAATGTTAGATCTTTTTCTTTTCTAATGTCTTAGCACGATGTTAAAGAGAACAGGGCCAATAGATGTGAAATAGTTATGTTTTAGCATTGAGATGTGGCACGGGCATGGTTTTACAGAAGACGGATGGCACGGGTTCCAATCCTTGGGTGAATTGTAAAGTTGACGCTATCATCATTTGGGCAATGTTCTTGAAATATTTTCCACATCATAGAGTGCTCACGGTGGCGTTAGAGAGACTAAGTTTGTCGTCTTCTTTTTATGATAGATTTCTTGGGTGCTTCAATTTTTGTTACACACACACACACACACACACACACACATGCGCACACATATCCCTTTCACTCAGCCACTTTCTTCTTGCCATTTCATCATGCTAAACCGTTAATCCCTACACCTTTTTTCTCTCTGTTTTTTATCGTGCTCTCTTCTTTTTTTCCCCACCTCATCCCTTTTTGTCGAAGTGCTTAGGCTCGAAACGCCAAAGAATTTTCCATTCTTCTCGAGCGTCAAACTAATACATCTACTTGTTTTTCTATCACCTATCTCTGTCTTTTGTTTTCTGTAAATTTGAACAACACACACACACATATACATACATATATATATATACTTCTTTTCCTTTTCTTCTTTCAGCTTGAGAGCTGCGGCCATGATGGAGCACCGCCATTTGCTTTGCTACACTTTCACTAAACCTCCTCTGATGTGTGGCATTTGGTGAATGAGGGAGTTTGATGTTGCTGCCTTCATCTGCGTTTCTTGCCGCGAGGTAGGTTTATCCGGAACTCATGACAGATGGAGATCCAGTATTGTTTTGAAGACGCCTAGATCCACGCCATGTAGGTCTCTCAGGATCTTCAGGTGGATATTGAAGAGTTGCGAGCTTCTGAAGCCCAAGCTGGTGATGGCAATGTTGGGATTTTTGGTACTATGCAGCAGCGCCCCGCTCTGCTACTTGAGGGACTTTCGATGCTACAGTTTAGTAGAAGTTCAAGGATTTTCTAGATGTATGTTACTGCGTATTTTCCCACCTTCGTTCTAGCTAGTAGAATGTAGTAGAACTTGTTCAGCCTCTTAAAGTAGCTGATATATCGCATTGAACCGATCTTCTTTGAAAAGCCTCGCTGAATTGCTTTGTGTAGTTCCGTCATTAATTTTATACTGTGTGGTGGCCACAGTTGGGACTAGTAATACAAACTGAGGATGAATATATTCCAGAGGACTATCATGGTTTTCTGTTCTCTCATTCTGAACGTTCGAAGGATCCATCCGACCAATCGTCTACATTTTACTGCCATCTTAGTAATATGCACTGGAAAGATGCATGTCAATGACCGGGTCGCGTACCGATTTTGCTTCAGGTATTGCAGTCCTTCCTGGGCCAGTGTATCATGTCTGCTTTTCATTGGTCTTCGTGTGTTTGTAGCGCAGGGCTAGGAATTTTCCAGCATTATACTGTATGTTATTTTCCTCAGCCCATCTGTTTATTGCGTTCAACTCCTGTTGCAAATGACAACGTCTCCAGGGTCTCGTATCCTCTGTGTGATCTGTATAGCTATCAAGGGTGGTTACCTGAGCAGCTGAGGACATGTCTGAGAGGGCCACTATGAATAGCAGCGGTCCCCAGACAGTGCCCTGTCAAACACCACTCATTATTTGTATTTCCTTAAAAGTGGCCAACACTACCTGACTTCTATCGATTGGCCCGCATCAATTTGTACAACATCTTCCCGGTTCGGCCAGGCCCTTCTTGACGTGGCTGAAGATTGTTTTCTATCGCAACATGTTGAATATCCGACAAGGCATCGGTCTGGGCAGCAGCCATCTATGCTAGATCTGGTATTCTCCCGCTATCCAAGATCAGTGTCAGACGTATCTGTGTGCGCCCCTCTTGCCAAGAGTGATCATGCGGTCCTGAAGTTCGTCATGCACACAACTTTTTCCACGCCCACGATTACTTCGCTGCCACGTAGAGTCTTCTCTGCAATTAATCTTGAAATTCTAACCGAGGCTTCCGCGCTTCTGGACTGGCGTTCCCTGATGACGTTGTCCTCAGTTGACGAACTATGGTCATCCCTCAAAGCATATGTAATCTGTTTGACTGACCAGGCAGTTCCCGTTGGACTTCCCAAGAGAAAGAAACACAAGCCCTGGGTGACGAAGAAGGTTAAACGAGAACGTCGACTCAGAGATATTGCTTGGGCTGAATTCAAAAATCTGGATTCGACTGCAGCTTTTGAGGTGTACAAAACTCAACGAGACCGAGCCGTGAAAATTGAAAAGAAAGAACGCTTCAGTTATGAATACAAAATCGCGGCAAATGCCAGTAGCAATCCAAAAACCTTCTTTGCCCATGTCCAGTGGATTTCCCGCTTGAACAACCAGATTGCAACGTTGGTAGACTCAACAGGCGTATCGATTGAGGACCCTTATCAACAGAGTC
Organism: Octopus sinensis; assembly: GCF_006345805.1. NCBI lineage: Eukaryota > Metazoa > Mollusca > Cephalopoda > Octopoda > Octopodidae > Octopus > Octopus sinensis. Next base: position 12,452,195 of record NC_043004.1, read on the forward strand.
AATTATTTGCCGAGGCTTTTTCAACTATTTTCAAACAAGATGATGGTCGTGAACCCCCTCCATTTGATAGAGCGGTACCTCCAATGCTTCGATTGATCATCACGCGGGACCAAGTCAAACGTGTTATTCAAGGCCTCGATGTCAACAAGGTCACGGCCCTGACGGCATACACCCACGGGTTATCAAAGCGTTGGCTCCGGTCATCTGCGAGCCCTTAACACGACTATTCAATATGTCATTGGCGACGGGTGTTATACCTGCAGACTGGAGAACAGCGATAATCTGCCCAATTTTCAAGAAAGGGAGCCGCGAAGACCCGCTTAACTACCGACCGGTTTCCCTTACATCAATAATCAGCAAGATGTTCGAAACCATCCTTAAGAAAAGTATGATGCTCCACCTCCTAAACACAGCCTCGATCACTGATTCCCAACACGGCTTCGTGCCGAAGAGATCATGCTTGACCAACTTACTAGTAATGGAAGAATTGGTGACGCGCATCCTCGATGATAGTGATGCTGTTGACATCGTTTTATTGGACTTTGCCAAAGCTTTTGACTCGGTAAGCCACCGCCTACTACTTGTCAAGCTTCAAGCATATAGTTTCCATCCGGATATTGTACGATGGGTTGGTGCCTTCCTCTCAGATCGCTCCTTCCAAGTTCAAGTTAATGGTTCGCGGTCCGACGTCTCCAGTGCGAGCAGTGGCGTGCCTCAAGGTTCAGTGCTTGGGCCCTTGTTGTTCTTAGACTTCATAAATGACTTGCCCGACGACCTCACGCAACACACCCTTCTATTTGCCGACGATATCAAACTGGTCGCTCCTCGCGGTAGTATAGAGGATCTTCGTCGATGCCTCCACCAATTTGGAAGTGGTCTAACGATTGGGACCTGTGTCTGAACGTGTCAAAGTGCTGTCATCTGCCTGTCGGCTCTACTCCTGCAACTCAACTTGATTTCGAGCCGGGTCGTCTGCTGCTGGAGAGGACCGATCAGGTAAATGACCTGGGTATCTTGGTGGATTCCTCCTTTTCGCCTTCGGCCCAGTGCGTCCATGCTGCCAACAAAGCGCGCGGAATTCTGTTTTTGATTCGACGGTCATTCGGAATGCTCACAGCAGCCATATTCCTGGCACTCTATGTCACGCTGGTGAGACCCATATTGGAGTATGGGATTCAAGCCTCTTCTCCTTATCTCCTCAAAGACATACAGCACCTCATTCTCGCCCACAACATCATAAGCGGGAAGTGTAACCTCTCGAAAGAGCTGTTCTTCACTCCTGCTCCGGAGCGTCGGCTGCGGGGTCATTCCGAAAAGCTCTACCTGCGACGATTTCATCTCAATCGAAGGAGAGGAGCTTTCTCCGTCCGGGTTGCGGATCCGTGGAACAAGCTGCCAGACGAGATGGTGAAGATGCCGACGACCGCTTTGTTCAAAGCCTCCCTGGACCTCAAGTGGCCTGAACTCTTTACATGAACACCACCCTGTACTTAACTCCATGTCCCTCTACATGGCCTTGCTATTTGCTTTTGAGCCAAATTAACTAACTAACTAACTAACTAACTATGTTTTATAAAGTGATGTAGCCATTCTCCAAGTTCTCTAACTTGGTCAGGACTACGCTGCTTGTGACATAATATACCAAGGTCAACTTTGGCAAAGACTTTTGCAAAGTCTAGAAATATCACGTCCACATTTGAGTGGTTGAGCACTCAGTCGTAATGCTGCAAGAGCGTTATCAGTCAGCTTCTACTTAGTGGAAAACCGTGCTGGGAGTCAGTCAGCAAGAGTCATTCTCTTCAAGGAATGCAAGTGATATATTTCGGACTATTCGTTCCATGGCTTTGTGAAGTGTGAAGTCAGAAAGATAGGACTATAGTTTTTAGCATCTGTTTTGCTTCTTCCTTTATGAATAGGGCGTATTGTTCCCTCCGTCAGTTTGTCCAGGAGCTTACAATTTGCAGAGAAGCTCTGCAAAAGAAGCTGTTGTGGTTTTGTAAGTGTTCGTTTGCTTGACTTGAAAAGGATTGCTGTGATTCCATCGGGGTCAGCAGCTGGGGTTTCGTCTACTATTACCAGTATTATTATCTATTACCAGTATTACATTTTTTTTTCATGTTGATGTAATCAATTGTGACTGCATCTCTTTCTACTTCTGTGGTTATAAAGAATTCTACAGGTTTGTTAACTTGTATGTGCCGTAAGTTTGGGGTGAATACATTTTTGAATTGGTAATTCAGTGTTTCACTTGACCTCATTGGGTTTCCCAGGAAGGAACCATCTTTTTAGAGGAGGGGTGCCCTACCTTGTAACGGCCGAAGACAGTTTCCTTGACGTACTTAAAGAAGGCTTTAGGGGTTAATTTAAGATTTTTCATAACCCAGGCTTCTTTGTCTGCTCTTTCGTTTTCATGCGAGCATTTCACGTTTCTCAATCTCCACCAGTGCTGTTTCTAAGCGGGATCAGCACTGCTGGAAATTCATATTATATATATGTATATCATCATCATCATCATCATCATTTAGCGTCCGTTTTCCATGCTAGCATGGGTTGGACGGTTCAACTGGGGTCTGGGGAGCCCGAAGGCTGCACCAGGCCAGTCAGATCTGGCAGTGTTTCTACAGCTGGATGCCCTTCCTAACGCCAACCACTCCGAGAGTGTAGTGGGTGATTTTATGTGCCACCGACACAGGTGCCAGACGAGGCTGGCGAACGGCCACGCTCGGATGGTGTTTTATATATATATATATATAAGTAATAATAAGAGGTGAAACTAATTAATTAGGGATAATTATCAATTACACCAAGTAGATTTCGGCATGTAAAAGCCCCATTCGAGGAAAATTTAAGTAATACTAAGTAGTTAAGGGTTTAGCAACGAATTGCCTCACCAACACACCGAATTTAGAAATAGCAGTCAAAGAGATATAGCTATTCCTTCTACTAAAAGGGGGATCTCAGTAAAAACAGCACTTGAAAGGCAAACACAGACAGGTAAGAAAGAAAGAATGAAATGACGGCAATCCATCATGCAATTTAAAG
>NC_043004.1:12460236-12482736 GCF_006345805.1 Octopus sinensis
ACTTCATTTATTTCGTTCCAATTAGCAGTTTCCAGAAATAAGTTTAGTCCAACAGTATATAAGGCGACACTATTTTGGCACGTATTTTTGCGAAGAATTCAAACAGAAGAACCACCCTCTGCAGTATTTATTTATGTTTATTTATACATATTTTTTTTTTCGCATCTTAGCACAATCCTCCCAATTTTACCGAAGAGAGAATACCACCACACCTTACCGCCACACCTTGGCACCGTAATATGAACTCAGTTGCATGTGATTCCACAAGAGTAATATGTCTACAAGAATGCCATATGATTAGTTACGTTACTGCAAATGAGTCTTTCTGATACTGTTTCTAATCTTAAACATGATTTTCTCATCTGACACAGTCTCTTTTATCTATCTTATCTATATTTTCTATCTCTCTATCTATCGTTATTTGTCTCAGTCTTTCTCTCTCTCTCTCTCTCTCTCTCTCTCTCTCTCTCTTTCTCTCTCTCTCTCTCTGTATATATATATATATATATATATGTGTGTGTGTGTGTGTGTGTATAAACATAAATATATATATATATATATACACACACACAAGCATATATATATGAGGCAAATAAGAAAATGGGTAAACCTTGGGTAAATTTCTAATTCACCTAATACCTAATACTCAATTGTGATATTACCATGCAATAGTAAGCACTTCGTTATAAATACTTAGGTACACATCCAGTAGTATTTGGGATATTTAATATCCCTTAGACGGTTTCTTAGCCTCTAACTCATACAGAAATATATATATATATATATATATATATATATATATAAAATTTTTTTTCGTAATGAGATAAAAAAAAAATCAACGCTCTGTAAATTTAAGAACGTTTATAGATAAACGATCTTACAGCTGTTTCCAGGTTATTTATTATATCCCTTCATCGGAGACGGTGTGAGAGGATAGTTAAGAAATTTTTTTATTTAGATCCGATATAAAATAGAGAGTGAGGTGGAGGAAAGAAAAGAAAATAGATGTGAGATAAGTAGGGATGTTGTATTTGTAGATTTTGTATATGCAGAATGGTATATACGTAAGATTTCAATACTTATGAGTAAAGTCCAATATATAATATAATATATATATATATATATATATATATATATATACAGATACACACAAGTAAGAATACACACATATATATATATAAACATACATACATAAATGCGTATGTATGTATGTATGTATGTTTGTATGTATGCATAATTTGATAAATGTAGTGTAGGCAGGTAAAGAACTGGTATGAGGTTAAATTAGGACATATTTTTAAACATAATGATTAAGTTGTTACACGATAATAAATCAAAAGAAGGAAAGAAGTTATAAGATGTACAGAATATCTCTTACAGCTGTTTCAGGAACGGGTGGTGCAGAAAGTTCATTTTGCGCAAAACAAGTAGGAGGTAACCATATAGCAACGATCAATTCTATTGTTGGAATATACTTATATATATATATACATATATAATATATATATATATATATATATATATATATATATATATATATTATATATATATATATAATATATATATATATATATATATAATATATATATATATAATATATATATATATAGATTATATATTATATATATATATATATATACATACGGCAAGGCATATTTGTGACTCAAACGAAATTGATAATTGTGTTTATATGAGTGCAAGTCCATGTGTTTGTGTTTGTGTGTATTCATATATGTATGCATGTATGTATGTATGTATATATGTATACACATATACATACATATGTGTGTGTGTGTATGCACATATTTATAGGCGCAGGAGTATCTGTGTGGTATGTAGCTTGGTTCCCAACCACATTGTTCCGGATTCAGTCCCACAGCGTGGCACCTTGGGCCAAGTGTCTTCTACTATAGCATCGGGCCGACCAATCCCTTGTGGGATATATATTACTGAGATGTATGCAGTAATATATATCTGGAAGATCCTGGAAGGAATTGTGCAAAATTTTGGCATTGAAAGCTACACCAATGCCAGGACGAGACGACACTGCATAGTGTCAAAGATCCCAGCAATGCCATCACGCTTCAGGACCAGCTACTGCAACAGCCTGGGTTTCAAGGGCCCACAGCTTTTTAATATTCTCCCAAAGAGTCTGAGGAACTTGTACAAAGAAGATGTAGCGGTTTTTAAATCAAAGCTGGACCTTTTCCTGTCGAGAGTCCCAGATGAGCCTACCTCACAGCAAGAGGTGCAAATGAGGGTAGCTATATGAAACTCCATTCTTCACCAAGTCCCACATATTAGAGGAGACTCTTAGTAATAACAGTGTAGTACAAAACGGGGATGCATCAGCATGGCCGCAGCTCTGATCTGAAAGTAATATACATATATATATATATATATATATATATATATATATATATATATATATATATAATCTATATATATATATATATATCTATATATATATCTTATTCCAAAAGGCAGATTTTATCTGCCTCCCTTTGTCTCTTATAGAAATCTACAATATAGGATTTCTTCAATTACAATTTACCTAGCATTTTTAAGGGTAGAATACATCGGGTCGTGCGCATCCAGTTTTTAAAATTTCAACCCCAATTAAGCAAAATTTCGAGAAAACTCACATTGTGGTGTGTAAGTGAAGTGCTTTTCTTAGTGTGGGCTACAGCACACACACACACACACACAAAAACGGAGCGATCTGCTTCACTCACGCTATCACCCTAATTTCTCCTCCTTTCTCTTTGCAAGTGTGCAACGATTAAAGTGAAAGTATTTATATAAAACGGATCACTCATGCTATCACCATAATTTCTCATTCTTTCTCTTTGCAAGTGTACCTTAAACCACTACTAAAAAAAAACACAGCAAACAGAAACAAATAAATACATAACGATTTACTCCTCACACAATTTCTTCAATTAGAGTTTACCTATGATTTTTCAAAGTACTTCCATTCGGTCATAACATACAAAAGTTCTTTCAATTTCACCCCCATTTCAGAAAAAATTCGAGAAAACTACCTTTTCACTTCAAAGCCTTTACTCTGCATATTACTCCCACTTCCTCTTTACACACATAGACACGCAAATATATAAATAAAATTGTAAGCTAATGTGTGTGTGTGTGCGTGTGTGTGAGTGTGTGTGTGTGTGAGTGTGTGTGCGTGTGTGTGTGTAAGGGTGCGTGTGTGTGTGTGTGTGTGTGTGTGTGTGTGAGTGTGTGACAGGGATGAGCCAGTCAGACTGGTCATCCTTTTTGCTACACCACTGGCTTTTAGTTCATATTAATCAAATTAATATTCACAACAAGAAGGCCTATTTATTATTATACATCAGTTCCACACATTTACCCTGGTTCCATTTCGGACAACTGCACAAACATTTGCCATTTCACACATGTATGTAAACAAATTCCTTTCTTAAAAATTTCCTCACACCCTCCTTGCACTTTGCGAAGGCAAAATACCAGGGGATGAAACTGGTAATATTGCCATCGATTCCATTTGTACCTTTGTTAAGACGCCTTCTGATCTCAGAGATGCAGTGTTCCCAGATCTACAAGCTAATTATCAGAATATGGATTGGATTGGCCAAAGGGCTATTCTGGCCCCGAGGAATAAAACTTCACCATATTAATGATGAAATGCTAAAACTCATTCCTGGGGAAGTCTATGTATATCAGTCTATCGATACAACTCCTGACCCAGAGGACGTCATCAACTATCCAATAGAGGTACTCAATTCCTTTGAGCACCCCGGACTACCACCACACTTTCTCAAACTTAAAGTTGGTGCCCCTATAATGCTCATCAGATATTTGGTTCCCCCAAAACAATGCAATGGCACACGTTTGATCGTTAAGTCCTTATCTCCCACCGTAAACTTATATCAATATTTGCCTGAATAATCATCATAATTCAGTGCAATCATTAACAGTACTTTCAAGCAATTCAGCCCCGAGCAACGCCGCGCAATTCTGCTAGTAATATATATATATATATATATATATATATATATATATATATATATAATATATTATATATATATATATATGTATATATACACTTACATATATTATATAATACATATTATAATATATATACACACTTACATATATACATTATATATATATATACATTACATATATAGATATATTTATATATATACTTATATATAAATATAAATATAAACATATATACATACTTATGTGTATGTGTGTGTGTATATGTGTATATATATATATATGTATGTATGTATGTATGTAAGTATGTATGTATGTATACCATAACGTGATTTTATTTGGAAAACAGTATATTAAATAATTTGGCACGAATCAACATGCAAAGTCATATAACATTAAGTAAGATCGTGTTTTCATAACGTGTCGCTTCTCCAGGCAATGAATCTTTGGGTAATTCTTCGGCAATATGTCACCAAAATTATAGCGGCATATGACAATTTAGTGAAAGAGTAGAATAAAATAGACTTCTTCGTTCAAGGAATTTAGAATTATTGAGCAAGTACCCAATGAAATCCATTAATTTCTCATGGAAAACTGATTCATTATTTCCTTTCTTCTGGCGAGAAGTGATCAGAATTTAGTTCCTTAATGAATCGCTGAGAGATGATTAATTACCATAGACAATATCTATCGTTCATATCAATAGGATGTGCCTGCAGCTTTTAATAGACATTATATCGGAAGAAATTGCGCTAGTAAACTTATCTAGATTGTTGTTAGAATATTTAGACAAAGGCATGGATAATTTTACATTATTTTAATGTCTACGGAGTCTACTATAGCTGGCTGATAACGTCTGTAGGAGGGAACTCCGCATGTGCACATGCGCAAATACACGCAGACCTGCGGATATGCCGACTCCTACACTCAGAGAGAATTAAGTTAGAAATAAAACAATTAGTTTGTAAAGTATACTAGCCATCTCAATATGGCTAACCACTAAGGGTGGATGTTACTGTAGCTTTTAGCCCCAGGAGATCATAGTCTCCAGCTGGCTTTAGGCACACTTTCTGTGTTCTTATGGTATTTGCAAAGGGAGGTCATCCCTCCCTCGTAAACCTAAGTGATACGCACGGACTGCAGTTTCGAGGTATTTGCCTCTTGTCAACGTACGGCAATCACTGGTTTTCGATGAAAGGAGACCTGTTAGCAAATACTTATTGTTTTTCCCAGGAACTTCAGTCACTGATTTCGAAAAACTGTCTAATATTTTAAGAAACAAAGATGTTTGCGAACTGACGACATCAAATAATGGATTGGAAATAAGGTCCAAGTAATCCATGCATGCAGCACAGCACAAAGGAAGGTGGAGAGTTTTGGCAAGCCGACCATTGGACATAGAGAGGGCAGCGAACTGAGAGATGATGATAATCAGAACAAACGCTTCTTAAGGCGGTAAGCTAGCAGGATCATTAGCACTCCGAGCAAAAGGTTTATAGGCATTTCGTCCGTCCTCACGTTCTGAGTTCAAATTCCGTGGAGGTCGACTTCGCTTTTTATCGTTTTGGGGTCGATAAAATTAGTACCAGTAGAGCACTAGGTCGATATAATGGACTAGCTCCCTACCACCAAATTTTCAGGCCATCTGTCTATAGCAGAACGGAATATTTCAAGGAATATTAAAGCGGCGAGCGGGTAGAATCATCGATGTGCCGGACAATATGGTTCGTGGCATTTCGTCCGTCATCAAGTTCCGCGGAGGTTGACATTACCTTTCAACTTTACGTGGGTTGATAAAATAAGTACCAGTTGGGTATGGGGGGGGGTAGATGTAATTGACTTTACCCCGCCCCCGAAAATTCTGGCCTTGTGCCAAAATTTGAAACCAATATTATTTTATGTTTTTTTATTCTTTTACTTGTTTCAATCATTTGACTGCAGCCATACTGGAGCCCCGCCCTTTAGTCGAACAAATCGACTCCAGGACTTATTCCCTGCAAGCGTAGTACTTATTCCGTCGGTGTCTTTAGCCTGACCGCTAAGTTACAGGGACGTAAACCACACCAACATCGGTCGGTTGTCGAGTGACGGAGGGGGGGGAAACACAGACACACACACAAATACATATACATACATATATATATATATATACATATATATATATATATATATATATATACACGACGGACTTCTTTCATTCTCCGTCTATAAAATCCACTCACAAGGCTTTGGTCGGCCCGGGGCTAAAATAGAAGATACTTACCCACGGTGCCACGCAGTGGGACTGAACCCGGAACTATATAATTGGGAAGCAAGCTTCTCATCACACAGCCACTCATCCAGCCTACATACATAAACATATTAATAATCCACCAAGAAATCGGTAACTGTAAAACTGTAGAAACTGGACATTGATTATGAAATTTCTTAGGAATATTATTAAATATGCCAAGACTTACTTCAGCGGTCGAAATGGCTGCACACTTTGCTGCATGGAAATCTTTAAAATCATGCAGTGTGTGAATAACCTGATTAAAAATGTTGATGTATTGGGGTTAAGGTGCTCAAGCTCTATCCGTAGAACTTTCCAATATTATGAAATTTGCTCAATGATCCTACCTTGTGACGATGCATCTGGGGTTCATGTCTAAGTAACGTAAATTAATATCAATTTATGCGGATTCCTATTAAAACTATTTAATCTAATTTAACCACTAGTGCTCACTCTTGAACTTCGTTTATATACTGGACTGATGTCGACGAATGTAAACGAAGTTTATTCTGATTAAAATAACTTTATTCATACTGAGTCAGTTAAGTAATATCGTCCCTAGCTGCACTTGCTCAATTAGATCCTAGTTGAAAATTTTCGTCTGTCTATACATAACTATGTTATTATCATTATGATAAATAACTACATTATTATTATTATTATTATTATTATTATTATTATTATTATTATTGTTATTATTATTATTATTATTATTATTACGAAAGACTCTCGGATAGTACTTAATTACCGGTTATTCTTTACTTGAAAGTAGGCAATAGCAAATCACCAAAGGTTTCAAGTAGTGCTTTCTCCTGTAACTCAAAGAGGCAATACTCTCCTGAGAATGCGAGCTGTACCCAACAATGCTGTCTTCTGGATCACCTCGAGCCTGACAGCAGCTCCAATATTCATAATACGTTTTTCAAAGCCCTTAGAAACTGCCCCTAATGCTCCAATTACCACCGGTATCACCATTACTTTCCTCACGCCCCATAACTTTCCTATCTCATCCCGCAGTGGCTGGTATTTCTCAATCTTTTCTGTTTCCTAACATTTCACCCTCGCATCGCCTAGTATTGCAACATCTATTATATTTACTTCTTTTACATCTTAATGGATGAGCACGATATCTGGTCGTCAGGCCTCAATGACTTGGTCGTACTGCATGTTAAAATACCAGAGTATTTTGTAATTCCCGTTTTCCATTACTCCCTCTGCCTTATGTTCATACCATTGTTCGGCTCTCTCGAGGTTTGCTTTGGCGAACAGCCAGTGGGTTCACATTGTCGTGTCTCCTTTTGTATTCGCTTTGTGCGAGCTTACATCACTCACTAACAATATGACCCATACTTTCTCTCTTGTCATAGTACATCCTACACTGTGGCGAGTCAGTGCTTTTATCAATGTGATATTTGGAGTAGTTTGTTCTAAGTGCTTGTTCTTGAGCGCTGCACAATAATGCCTCAGTGGGCCCTTTTAGGTCTCTTTTCTGCAGCTATTGCCAGGTTCTATTCCAATCAATCTCATCTTTATTCTTCAAGAACTGACTGTGCACTTTCTTGTCCTCCCAAATATTCTTCATCTGCTCACTCTGGTCTTTCTTACATTGTGTTGGATGTACGGCTTCGTTCACTTTTAAGGTTCCCTGCATTTTCACTGCTTCAATCATTTCTTCTTTACTCCCCTTGACATACCAAGTTAGGTTATTCTCTTCTTCCCTTAAGCAACCTTCATAACACACCAATCCCTTTCCCCCTTTCTTCTTTACATACAATCTTGTCACATTACTCTTGGGGTGTAGTTCCTTGTTAATTGTCCTTAATTTACCTATTCTCTAGTCTATCCCTTATAATTCATGTTTCTTCCAGGATGCTATTCCTGCTCCATATCTCATCAAAACAACCGCCCACGTATTAATTGCTCTAATCTCATAGTGGCCGTTTAGCTTCCAGTGGAGCACAAGCCGAGTTCTCCTCAAAAACTCTTTCTTGTACATTTCTTTTATCTTGTGTTCATTCATCTTATCTCTTTCAATAATACCCAGGTACTTATATCCTTCCTCTCCGACTTCCTTTATAGTTTCACCACTTTCCAGCTTGATCCCATGGCTTTTACTGAATTTACCCCTTTTGAAAATCCTTACACCACATTTCTCGATCCCAAATTCCATGCCAATATCTTTGCTAGTCCTCTGCACAGTTGTCGTCAAACTCTCGATTTCTTTCTCAGTCTTAGCAAATAGCTTTAGGTCATCCATAAACTACAGTTTTTTTACTTTCACTCTGCTAGCAAGTACCCCATCTTTCTTAAAACGCCGGTTAGTGGCAGTATGCAGGCAACAAGTTGAAGAGGCGACAGACTGTTCCCTTCAACGATTCCTCCTTTGATATTTACCTCTCCCAGTTTATCTCCTCATGCTGTGAGTTCAGTTCGCCATGTTGTCATTAAGTTTTGTATTAACTTCAGGATATTGTGGGAGAGCTTAAGCAGTTTAAGGCATCCAATAATCTATGAGTGTGGGACCTTGTCATGTGCTTTCCTGTAGTCCACTTATGCCATCGCCAAATTTTTGTTTCTTCGTGCAGTCAACCAGCATAGTCTTATCGATTAGTAATTGATTTTTCGTTCCTCTACCCTTAAGTCTACACCCTTTTTGAGTTATTGGTAGTAGGTCGTTCTCATCTAGGGACTTATAAATGTTGTTGGATATAATGCCTGTCATCAGTTTCCACATCAGTGGCAAGTAAGATATTGGTCGGAAATTTCCAACCGCATTCCCTTTATTTGGGTCCTTCTTGCATAGTATCGTTCTTCTTTTTGTCACCCAGGCCGGTACTTGGATGTCACTACTCAGTACTTCGTCCATCTGTCTCGCAATTCTCCTGTGCGGAACTGTCAAATCTTAAGCCAAAAGCCCCGAACCCCATCTGGGCCAAGCACTTTCCAGTTAGGAATTCTCCTGCACTGTTTTATAATCATCTCCTCAGTTATTTTCAATTCTACCTGCTGATACTTTCCACTCCCCTCTTTGATTGTCTTTAACCACTCTGCTTCAGTTTCGTGTTGTTTCTCCCGAGACTATATGTTTGATCAGAACCTTTTGCTTTCTTCAGCATCCGGCACAGCTTTTCGCCTTTTTCTTTCCCTTTCAGTTCCTGATAGACTCGTTTCTGATTCTGTTTAATCTGTACTGCTCAATTCTTTGTTCTTTAGTTTATGTGCTTTAGCAACCACATTCATTTTCAGCTTTCTTTCTGCAACCATAACCATGTCTCACTACAACTTTTTGCTGCAACTGTCTTTGGGAATTTACTATGCAATGCTTTCTCCTGCCAGTCAGATAATTTATGTTCTTTTTTCTGGTTGTTAACTTCGTTTGGGTCTTTGGTTTCCCTATGTCTTGCTGTGACTCTCGCAGCTTTTAATAAACTTTCTTCACTATTACCTACATAAGAGTCTACATCTACTCTAGCTAACTCCACGCTGTCTTCTACTGATATTAACCCTCTTCCGCCTTCCTTTCTAGGTAGGTATAATCTTGCTACCCCTGCCCTTGGGTGGAACCCTCCATTCATATTGAATTCCTTCTTAGTTCTTCTGTATAGCTTTGCTAATTCACTTTTTGTCCAGTCTACATTTAAGTAATGACACTGCCCAAGTATTTACAGCCTTCGAAAGATTCGGACCATTTAGCTTTGACTTCATTAGCTTCTTCACCTTTCTGATGTACTCCTTCTCAATTTTCGTTTTCATTTCTATAGTTAGTACTCTTTTAGATTCTAATACTCCTAGATACTTATATATTATTATTATTATTATTGAGTGAGAGAGCAGTTCATGCCATCAAAGTGACACTGGGGTAAAATATACGAAGCCCAATATACCCATCATGACTACCCGTCTGATAAAGGTACACCAGGCACATGCATCACAACCATATGTGCGCGACATGGTGATCTCATATCAAGATGAACAGCACATGACCTTGCAGGTGGGGCCCAGTTAGAATTTTCTTCAGGTTGAGTAGCCCATCCCGCTCAAACGGTCCCTGAATAAGGGTTGTTTAAGGATGTTGAAAGAACCACCCATGTTTCCAGAGGTGAACTATTCAAACCCCAAAGAATCCCTCTCAACACATGGCTATGATGCTCCCCCACTACTTCTGCTCGTGATCAGAGATGCACATATCGTCAGCCACTAAGGGACATGCTCAACTGGTTAAGGTCAAACAACTGACAAGCAAATCTGTGGTATTGAGCAGAATATTTGCTGTAGCCCATCTTTTATACCAAGACAAAACAATGTACATGATAACACTTCCAATCAGTTAAGATCAGAAGCCATGAGAGCCACTGCCTGGTACTGCATCAGGGCATTTATTATTATTATTATTATTATTATTATTATTATTATTATTATTATTATTATTATTATTATTATATTATTATTATTATTATTGTTATTATATTGTTGTTGTTGTTGTTGTATTAAGGCGGCGAGCAGGCAGAATCGTTAGTACACTGAACGAAATGCTTAGCGGTAGTTTCATCGGTCTTTACGTTCTCAGTTCAAATCCCGCCGAGGTCGACTTTTCCTTTCAGCCTTTCGGTGTCGATAAATTAAGTAACAATTACGTACTGGGTTGATCTAATCGACTGGCCCCATCCCCCCAAAATTTCAGGCCTTGTGCCTATAGCAGAAAAGATTATTACTGCTGTTGTTGTTATTTTTGAGGAAATAAAATGTGAGTAATCTACCCTGATGTTAATAATTACCATGTGGGTGGGAATATATATTTAATCACTTATACTTACTACGTTGGTATGTTAATTCAATAAATTTATTATGACTTTTGACAGTCTGATTCATAATTACTTTCTCCACCCTTTCAGTTTAATTTTACTTTGAATTCTGATTCAAAAAGACAGAATTAATTGTTTTTCAATTTACATTTGATTCATTTTATAATTAAACACATATACGCAACTCTGTTCTGAACAAATATATTAATTAATACTTATCTCTATATATATAAAACTGAGGATGTTTGTCTGTCTGTGTGTCTGTCTGTCTGTCTGTCTGTGTGTTTCCCTAAAACTTGAGAACTGCACAACCAATTTCATTCAGATTTTACACATGCCTTACTTAGGGCCCGGGGAGTTTCATCGGCAAGAAAAATTTTAAAGTTTTTCCCTAGGGCGAGCCCACAGCAATATCATATCTTCTCCAATACGATTCCCTAAAACTTGAGAACTACACAACCAATTTCATTCAAATTTTACACATGCCTTACTTAGGGTCCATGTAGTTTCATGGGCAAAAGAAATGTTCAACTTCTTGCCTAGAGCGAGGCCATAGCAATATCATATCTTCTCCACTATTTCAGTATTACGCATTAAAAGTGAAACAAAAACATTTCTCTATTTTACGTCAGATACTTTCACTTTAACAATAAAAATAATAATAACAATTGAATTATATGTAGTAAGTAATAATTAAAATCAAACTAAAGTATAATATAATCGATGCATAACAAAAGTAAAAATAGCAATTGGTATAAAATTGCATCAAAGATTTGGACTTGAATAAGTGGTTTCACATGAATGGGAATAAATTAAAAATAAAATTAGCGTGCAGAAATGGAATAGTTCTACAATTCCAGTCTGTTATATATTTTCAGTATTGTTATCACTAGCGATATCAAGATATAACTTTGTATTTTGTATTTTATGTGTAGATGTATATATATAGATGTACATGTAATATGTACACACATATATATACACATATATACATGCACTAGCACTATGACCCGGCAAAGACGGGTCATAATGCTAGTTATCTCTCTCTATATAAAACTGAGAATGTGAGTCTGTCTGTCTGTGTGTTTCCCTAAAACTTGAGAACTACACAACCAATTTCATTCAAATTTTACACATGCCTTACTTAAGGTCCGGGGAGTGTCATCGGCAAAAAAATCTTAACTTTTTCCCTAGGGCGACCCCACAGCAATATTATATCTTCTCCACTATTTCAGTATTACGTGTTAAAAGTAAAACAAAAACATCTCTCTTTTGTAATGCAGACACTTTCACTATTAAAGTGAAAGTATTATATAACAGGGATGAACCATTAACAATGGTCATCCATTTTGCTAGAAGAAGATCCGCTATGGTCTTATATGCTACACCATTGGTTTTCAATTCATATTAATCAAATTAATATTCAATTTTTCACCCTTATTATGTGTGTGTGTGTGTATTAGCAATTCGTATAAAATTGCATCAATGACTTGAACTTGAATAAGTAGTTTTACATAAATGGGGATAAATTAAAAAGGTTTGTTATTATTATTACTGTTTGACTATTGTAATCCTGTTTGTTGGTTCCTCGTCAGGGAAACGTTGTTGTGTTGCATTTGTTAAATAATTGTAAACCGTAACACTCCCCTTTCGGAGAAGGGGCTTTGGTTATTGTTTATAAATTGAATTGTGTCCCTGTTTGGGGAAATTGACAATATTTTCACCGTCTTTACGGAAGCATTTTTGTTAAAATGCCTTCGATAGAAGAAAGTCCAAAAATGAATTTCGCTGCAGCCGTACACTTCTATACAAGAGGGAGGACAAGATCCAATTTATCGAAATTGCAAGAGACGGGCCTACAATTCCAGTCTTTTATATATTTTGAGTATTGTTATCACTAGCGATATCAAGATATAACTTTGTAGTTTGTATTTTATGTGCAGATGTATATATATAGATGTACATGTAATATGTACACATATATATACACATATATACATGCATAATATATCTACCCATACACACATACGCACACACACACACACACTTACATAGGGGCAGGTGTGGCTGTGTGGTAACGAACTACGTTCTAAACACATGGTCCTGGGTTCAGTCCCACTGTGTGGTGACTTGGCATGTGTCTTCTGCTGTAGCCTCAGACCAACAAAAGCCTTCTCAGTGAATTTTGTATATATATACAGGCATACATATATATATGCATACGTACATGTTCGGCATAAACACTCTACCACTACAACTAATAACTGTTGAGAACACTTTCAAACCTGCCTTACATTCGAACCGGAAACTCAACGCCCGAGTTTTCCATCTGAAGTTAATCTCTCTCATGGAGCTTATACAAAAAGGGCAAGTCTTTGGGCCAATACAATGTAACATGTACACAGTCGAGTGGCAAAAAAGGGGCCTTCCACATGCTCATATCCTGCTTTGGCTCTCAGCAAAGATCAATTCCAATGACATCGACAAGATAATCTCTGCAGAGCTTCCTGATCCAGCTTTAGACAAAGAACTATACGAAATAGTTAAAGCAAACATGGTACATGGTCCATGTGGGCGTGGATTCAACATAAACTCACCATGCTTGAAGGACAGCATATGTTCAAAGAGATTTCCAAGGAGGTTCCTACAAGAAACTCAGACAGGTGCTGATGGGTATCCATCATACAGACGCAGAAAACCAAAAGACGGAGGTTTCACAGCAACTATCGGACAGCACGATATTGATAATAGATGGATTGTTCCATACTGCCCATTCCTGTCAAAGACTTTCAATGCCCACATCAACGTTGAGTTTTGCAACTCCGTTAAATCCATCAAGTACATTTGCAAATATGTAAATAAGGGTTCTGTCGCTGCAATGTTTGGACTTCAACAAGAATACTGCCAGGGTGAGGTGACGCATTATCAGGTGGGACGGTACATAAATAGCAACGAGGCTTTCTGGCGCATCTTTGGCTTTCCAATTCACCAACGACACCCCGCCATTCAACAGCTTGCAGTGCACCTGGAAAATGGTCAAAGAGTGTACTTCACCGATGCTAATGCTTCTCTGTTGGCAGAGGAACCAAGGGATAGCACACTCACTGCATTCTTCAAGCTTTGTCAAGTGGATCCATTCGCTCAAACCTTGCTGTATCCACAGATTCCATCGTACTACACTTGGAATGGAAAAAAATGGGCCCCACGGAAAGCAGGTCAAAATGTTCATGGATACCCTGGCATTAAGTTTCACACTTGCCTTGGGCGAGTATACATAGTTATTCCTACTCAACAAAAGTGCTTCTACCTTCGTCTACTACTGCATGAGGTCAGAGAGCCAACGTCTTTCCAGGCCCTAAAAACCGTTCATGGACATGTCTGCACAACATAGAGAAGCCTGCTATCGACAAGGTCTGTTAGAAGATGGTGTACAATGGGATGCAACTTTAGGAGAGGCTGCTTTATCACAATCACCTAAAAGTCTCAGGGCACTATTTGCAGTATTACTACAGGCATGCGAACTGTGTGATCCGGCCACTCTGGCTCAAATATAGAGACAACCTGGCTGAAGACTTTCAGCGCCAAGCTCAACTGCTCTATACTGACATGTAGGGTATCAGCAATGAAATCTATAACAAAACACTCATTGACATTTTAAGGAAACAAAAATTAAAAAAAATAAAAAAACAAATTAATAAAATGTTAAGTTGCCGTTAGCAGTAGTAACTCGAAAGTTTCAGCAAACACACACGCACACAGACACACACACTCATACTCATGCACACACACACATTCATATACCCCTCTTTACATGCACACACATATTCATATAGAGATGAAATGCTGAAAAAATAAATCCACATAAAAATGGAAGTATATATATGAAACCAAAAACCACTATATATATATATATATGTATATATACATGCATGCACACATACATACATACATACCTACATACATACATACATATAAATTTGACATCACCCCTTCCTTCCTTATTCCTCTATCACCCCTTCCTTTCTCATTCATAAACACAAGAGTATTATTATAGCAGATTATCTCGGTAACTATGGGAGCTATGAAAAAATACAAAACCCAGCAACCCAACCGGATCATTCTACACATCTGTGTAATTTTCGCGCAATTTCACTCAGCCGTTTCACCGTGAATCCCAAGACAAGAAAGAATCGCCCACATCAAATTTGTATGTGTATGTGTGTGTGAGTGTGTGTGTGTTGTGTGTGTGTGTGTGTGTGTGTGTGTGTGTGTGTGTGTGTGTTTTCCACTGTTTACAAATAACACGGAAAAATAAATAAACAGTTACCAGGGTAGCAAAAATTCGCACAAGTAACAAAGATGTAACAGCTTATTTATAAAGGTTTAGGTGAAATGTTTTGTATTATATAGATAAATATAGATAAATAAATAAATGTAATAGTGAAATGTTTTTTATCCTATTGTCAAAGAATTCCCTTGTAATCACGTTTATAGAACGCGTTTACCGTTGCAAACATTGGCAGTAACATATCTTTAGTTCCTATAAATGATTTCTACCATTCTATAAATTTCGACCTTTGACTGTCTTCTTACATTGCAGTTCCGCTAAATATATCTACTTCAATTCTTTTAAGCTTTATTCTAATTCACCTATCACTATATATTTCTCCACTATCAGTTTTCTGCTGATTTCTTTCTTTCTCCTCCTTCTCTTTCTATAAACTACCTTTGACGTTATATCTATTAACGGTTTTCATTAAAAAAACTTGATATCGTTGCCTTCATCATATACGCAGTCATCACATTCTGTTAAAATGTCTTATTGATGTGTTTGGTTTCTTTCTTTCCCTGATGAGACGATTGCATTGTTTTACACCATTTTATTCCTTCTGGAATAATATTAATGTTGTCTTCGAAACATATGTCGGAAGTATAAATTTGAATAACTCCATTTATTTATTTATTTATTTATTTATTTATTTATTTATTTATTTATGTGATCCAAAAACATTTCACTAAACCCTAGAGTTTCTACTTTTAAAAAATATAACTCGAATAGTCACACAAAATCACTAACTTCATGAGATGTTCAAAGGGATTGCGAGCGGCAGTGTGGCTATTCGAGTTATATTTTTTAAACTCTTATTTCTAGTAATTGTAGTTGCTATTTAGTACCCTTATTTATGTATTCTAGCTTTTTGGTTTTTAATTGCTTTAGCTACTTATATTATTATGTACTTAATATATCATAGTATTCATTTATCGTTATATCTTATAAGCTGCTTTGAATTTTGGCGCTCACTGTTCAACGGTTATTTTCCTCATGAGCTAATGGGAAGCAAGCTATCTCTTTAACACGGAATAATGTGGGGGGGGGGTTCCCCTGAAGAGAAACGAAACGTTATTGGTTAAATTTCGAAATCATATGATAGGGTCTTATCAAATTACTTCATTCAGCGATGTTCACCACAATATTTGCATATCTCTGCACCTAATCCATCCATATTAGGTGCCTGATATGGATATTTTACGATATCCGATTTTATTTCAGCCGGGGTTCGGAACCTCAGCTTAAACATGTTCAGTTGGCCTTTCAGGTATAGTATCAAGAACATATACACACATACATACACACTCAACTACCTATATATCTAGCTAGCTAGCTAGCTAGCTGTCTATATTTATACATATATATATACTGTATATATATATATATATATATATATATACTGTATATATATATATATATATATATATATATATATATATTATATATATATATATATATATATATATATATATATATTATAAATCTGAAATGCGAAAAGTTTGTTTGTTTGTTTGTCTGGTTTTGGCATTGAGAACGGGTTAAAGGCCACTAGATCCCGTCGGATTGACTCCAATATTTACAGGGACATGTAAAATGAGGTGAGGATGTTAGTGGGCTAGGTTAGAAATCCCCATCTTAAAAGGTGTCGTTGCTAGGGCCAAAAACTCACTTTGACAAGTCTACTCTCATTCTTTTATGCATCTGTCTTCCTCCGTCACTCATTCTCTTTCCTCCCTTCCCATCACTTACTATATACAACGTTGTTTCACGGCGCCTATCTCCCTTACCTTCACTTTCTCTTTATGACGTCGTGTCACGGCGTCCTCACTCTCCCCCTCCTCCCCGCCTTCGACAGCGCTTTCACACACACTCTCTCTCTCTACGTCTGTCTGCATTCATAGAGAGAATTATCATCGCCACAACCACCACCACCACATAATCCTGAGAACAAATATTACGAATCAGATATTTATTGGGTTAATTTATATATATATGTGTGTGTGTGTGTGTGTGTGTTCTATATATAAATTTGTATACAAAGTGTATATATCTGTATTTATGTATATTAAACTTTTTAATACTTTTGGATAATTATATATATTTTAAAAAAATTATAAATATAATTTAATAATTTTAATTTTAAATTTAAATAATTTAAATTTTTAAATTTTATATTTTATATGTTTTGTACATTATATTTTTATTTTTATGTTTTGGGTTATGTTTTTCACTGTTTAATTTGCCTCTAATTTAATTTATATTTATATATATATATATAATTTGTATACATTTGTATATATAATGCATACACACACACACACACACATATAGATATATAATGCGTGTGTGTATATATATATATATATATTATATTAAATTAGAGATAAAACCACTATTAGACAAATCATACAATGAAAAACTTAAGCCAATACATAAGATTAATTAATTTATATTATTTAAAATATATATCAAAATTATTAAAAAGATAATATGTATAACACTACGATCGTTTCATGGCTGTCCAATTCGAGTTACAGTCAATCTTCAGGTGATTGAAATATCTAAAATATAATCAGAAATATTTAAACAATATTTTTAAGATATAAATAATATATATAATATAATAATTTTACTTATAATAAATTCTATTATCAAACTAGAAACATAGAACTTAACAATTATGATTATATCAAAATCGACTATAATGTTAAATATTAATTTTAATTTATAAGGTAGGAAACACATCCATAATCTAATATCGGTATTAGTCTATATCTAATTACATTTATGTTTGTTTATGTTTTCCAGTTTCAGCTCTTGAGCTGTGGCCATGCTGGGGCACCGCAATTTGGTGTTGCTACATGATTTTACCTCACGAATGCTTTTTAGCAACTGCCATTTGGTGCATGAGTGAGTTTGATGCAGCTGCCCTCATCTGCACCTCCTGCCGTTAAGTTGGTTCATCCTGGACACCTGACAGGAAGTGATCCAGTCCTACTTTAAAGACATCCGCATCCACCCCATGCAGGTCCATCAGGTTCTTCGGGAGGATATTGAAGAGCTGTGGGCCTCGGAAGCCCAGGCTATCACAGTATCTTGTCCTACATCTTGATGGCAAATTTGGAGTCATTGGCACCACGCAGTGGCGCCCAGTTCTGGCATTTGTGTAACTCTCGATGCCAAAGTTTGGGACAAGTCCTTCCAGGATCTTCCAGATGTATATTATGGCATATCTTTCTCGCTTACGCTCCAAGGAATAGAGTTTTAATCTCTTGGGTCTTTCCCAGTATCTTATATGCTGCACAGAGGCTATCTTCTTCGTGTAGCTTCGTTGGATCGCCTCAAGTTCTGTGATCAACTTGACACTGGATGGTGACCATAGCTGAGAGCAATAGTCAAAGTGGCTTAGGAAAAGTGTCTTCCAGAGGACCATCATGGTTTCTTGTTCTCTTGTTCTAAAGGTTCTAAGAATCCATCCGGCCAGCCGTCTACATTTCATTGCCAGTTTAGCAACATGTACATGAAAGATTGCGTCATCACTCATGTAAATACCCAGGTCACGCATTGATTGTGCCTCTGGGATTGCAATCCCTCCGGGTCCAGTGTATTCATTGGGTATTGCATTCAGTTTTGCATGCTGATAGCATAAAGCTTGAAACTTTTCAGCATTGAACTGCATGCTATTCTTTTCAGCCCACTTGTATATTTTGTCCAGCTCACATTGCAGGTGCTTAGTGTCTTCAGGGTTCTGTATTGCCTGTGAAACTTTTGTATCATCTGCATAACTTGTGATCGTGGCTCTCTGCGTGGCTGAGGGCATGTCTGAGAGGGCCATTATGAACAGTAGTGGTTCCAAAACAGTGCCCTGCGGAACACCGCTCACTATTTGCGTGTAAATGGAAGTGACAGGAAGTGACTACCACCTGACTTCTATCCTTCAGAAAGTCATGAAGCCATTCTCCCAATTTTCCAACTATGCCAAGATCACGCAGTTTGTGACATATCATTCCATGATCGACTTTATCAAAGGCCTTTGCAAAGTCGAGATATATCACTTCCACATTTGAGTGGTTGAGCAGTCGTTTCAGCACCCAATCATAGTGTTGTAGGAGCTGAGTTAAGCAGCTTCTTCCTGGTCAGAAACCATGTTGGGTGTCAGGCAGCAAGTGATTTTCTTCAAGGAAGGTGATTAGTTTCCTTCTGACTATTCGTTCCATGACCTTGCTGATGTGTGAGGTCAGAGAGATAGGTCTGTAGTTCTTGGCCTCCGCTCTGCTACCTCCTTTATGGATTGGGCATATTTTACCTTCCCTCAGTTTTCTTGGAAGTTTGCCAGTTGCAAGGAAGCTCTGAAAGAGAAACTGCAGTGGTCTTGCTAGTACTCTCTTACATACTTTTAGAAGGATTGCCGGGAATCCATCGGGGCCAGTAGCTGAGTTTGTTTTCATCTCATCTATAGCCTTTATTAGATCGTCTTCCTTTATATTGATGTAATCAATCATCGCCGCCTCTGACCCCATATCTGCAGTGGTGAAGAAGTCAGTTGGATTGCTGATTTGGAAATGCCCCAGGGGTGGGGTGAAAACACTCTTGAATTGCTCATTTAGTATTTCACTTACCCTCATTGGATTTCCTGTGAGTGTGGCATCCCTTTCAAGGAGTGGCCCTATCCTACAGTGCACCGTAGCTGTTTCTTTGGCATACCTGTAGAAAGCTCTACAGGTATGCCAAGAAAAACGGTTCTTTTTGCTGTTAGAGTCGACTGGACATAAATTTAAAAGATTTCACCACGTGCTTACATCGACAGGGAAATCCGGCGTGCGTTACTAACTTTAGTGCACTATACTTGGCTTGTAGCAAAATACATTGCGGTTTTTAACCAAAATATCCCAGTACACCGCTATGAGATAGCAAGTTCTACGGTTTTTAATGAGTTTTCGCCTATTATTTCGTCGATTTATGCAAACCTTTTTGTTTTTTATCACAGAGCAAAGCAACACGTGTTTACTCTACGAAAGCCGGAAGTATATATTATTTAAAAAGTATATATTATTTTAAATATTTAAAATGACTAATATATATAAATTATCAATGAAAATATATAAATGTATATAAATATTATAATTAAGATCTAAAATAATCTCTATAGATAATTGTATATGCACATATAATAAAAACCTAATAAATTTAATTTTTCATAATTAAAGATGAAATAGCTAATTTCAAATTACAAATAAACTAACTTAAACGAACTTTCGGAAATCTTACGTAAAATACTTTTTAGAAATAATCAATTCGTAGTAATATAGTATCGAATAAATACTATAAATACTATAAATATAATTATCAATGGGAATAATTATCGAATATAAATTCAAAGAAATAACTAAGTTATGCTATTAAATTAGACATGGCCTGGACCAATCTTTAGTCGAAACATATCTAAGTTTATCAAAGTTTATCTAAGTTAATTATAAATTTAAAACTACAATTAATACTATTAAAACATGTATATACAAAAGCCTAACTTAATACGCCTCGTATGCTTGCTATCAAATAACAAATCTATCGCTAAGATTTATCTTACGAATAAACTTAAATTTGTGTGCATTATGTGGTCGGTTGTGCTGAAAATATGTACACCTATGTTAAAAGTGCTGGCAAGTTTGCATGACAACTATTTTTTTCCTCAAATGAAAGGCGTGACCTCTAGGACAAAATTCCTCATCTTATAAAATGTGGCACGAGTAGACCCAAATGAAATCGGGTTATATTAACCAAAATGTGAAAAGGGGTCTAAATGGGGTTGGAAGGTGATTAAAATTTACAGGAGCGGGTGTTTAGGAATTCTCTGTTACATCAATCTAAAAAATTTGCACTAGCCTTTAAATCGTTAATGTGTTGTTGTCGATGATGAAGTTTTGAATGCTTGTCATGGTGAGTCCACTGTCGTGAGAAAGAATCGCTTCAAAACTTGGTGTTTAGGAATTTTCTTTTACAACAAGTTCAAAATTTTACGCCAGCCGTTAAACTGCCACTACGTTGCTGTCCGTCGTTAACAAATGCCAGCCATGGTGACTCTACTATCCTCAGATTCTATCCCTTCAAACTTTGGTTTCCAATATTTTATTATTTTTATTCAGCTCGCAAGTTCGTCTGTCCCTTTTAAATGTTAGTGTTTTGCTGTCTGCCTTGAAGCAAACCTTTCCGTTGTCACTGCCTGATATTTATGATTGATCTTTCAAAATATTTTATTTCTCAACTTACTCAAGATCTTTTGTTGTTTATAAATGGAAGAGAGATAGATAAAGATAGAGAGTAAGAGAAAGCGAGGGGGAGTCCGAGAGAAAAGAAAAGTAAGAGATTAGGAAAGTGAGAGAGAAAGGAGAGAGAAACAAAGAGGGAGAATCATCATCATCATCATCATCGTTTTACGTCCGTTTTCCGTGCTAGCACAGGTTGGACAGTTTGACCGGGGTCTGGGAAGCCAGGAGGCTGCACCAGGCTCCAGTCTGATCTGGCAGTGTTTCTACAGGTGGATGCCCTTCCTAACGCCAACCACTCTGTGAGTGTAGTGGGTGCCTTTTTCGCGCCGCCGGCACAGGTGCCAGGGAGCTGGCAGCGGCCACGATCGGTTGGTGCTTTTTACGTGCCACAGGCACAGACGCCAGTCAAGGCGGCGCTGCAATCGGCCACGTTCGGATGGTACTTTTTACGTGCTGAAAGAAAGCAACAGAAAGTAACAACCACACTCTTACCCGCGCGTAGAGCGGGCCACCTTAAGCTAGTATATATATATATATATATATGTTGACCCCGGATTTACGAATTTTTCAGACACAAGATCCAAATTTTGAACGAAGTGAATAAGTTTCTACTATCATAGGAAATGCTTCTGCGTGTTACTGAGAAATTTACCGAGAATTTTATATATGCAAACAACTTTAGACTTCCTTTTAAAAAGAAATCTACAAGTCTGTCTACGAGTGTTCTTAATAAATAATTTGTGAAACATAACCTAATCGCTAGTCCTAATAAAAATACTATTAATTTGTTTAAGATTACTCTATGTCTGTTTCTTCTAAGGACGGCTCAGTTGCTTCTAGTTTATC
>NC_043004.1:12487736-12495236 GCF_006345805.1 Octopus sinensis
TATGTATGTAGTTATATGAATTGCGGTTTTAAGATCTGATATATTATGTCCTCTGTTAAATGAATCCAGGACGGATAATAATAAACAAATTCAAAGACAAGTTGCAATTGACCGCTAGGAAATATTTATTACTGGTGTTAAAGTTAGATACAGCAATCTGGTTGGACATTAATAATTGTCAATACATTGTGTAGTTTTAAAGCTCATAAAAATGATAATAGAAAGATTAGAAAAACCTAAAGTACAGCATCACACAAATTCTGGTTACAATTCTATTCAAATATTGGTAAGACGCGAGGCATAACGTCAAGAATTCTGGCTTGAATTTTGTACAAGCTGAAAACTGTTAAGTGAAATGAAACTGTTCTCACAGCAAGGTCCCAGGTCACCCGTAGCAAATCTCTCCTCCCTAGGAACTTGGCGGGCCAAAACATCCCATTTTATAGCCAATACACAGACGCTAGACGACTCCATCACGTTAAAGAGGTGGACGGTCCAAGTAAAACTAAATGGATCCAATTATCAAGTGGTGAACCAAAATGGATAGTTACAAGTAAAAAGCCATAATGTGGGCAGCTAAAGTTCAAGAGTGATCATTCTTTCGCTACAATTACATTGATTATCACATTAACTAAAGTTGACTCACATTCTGAATATCAAACTAATGTTCTCTCGTAGATACGAGAACCCTTGTCGGTTAGACACTCTCACATACCGTCTTTTTTCAAAACTCAAGCTACTATCAGGAATGAAGTTCACAAAGCTTCTATATTTTGGGCTTACACAAGTCACCACACAAGACCATTCTTACAGGAAGTGTGTGGGGTGTGGGTTGGGGAAAGAGCTAGAAGCCGTCAAAGATGTTTGCGAACTGACGACAGCAAAGAATGGCTTGGAAATAAGGTCCAAGTAATTGCATGCATGCAGCACAGCACAAAGGAAGGTGGAGAGTTTTGGCAAGCCGACCATTGGACATAGAGAGGGCAGCGAACTGAGAGATAGTGATTATCACAACAAACGCTTCAGAATTCACGCCAGTTCTACCTGTTATCGCCTAAGTGTTTGTTATCACTACGCTTTCAACTGTGCCCCAATCCAAACAGCAAGATATCCGGCATATTTCTAACTGACCATCTCTTTCAACTTTCACAACTCTAATGTCAATGCTATATCAGAACAGCGGCTTCTTTTCATATCAAGCACAGTAATAACAAACCTCTGGAAGCATTAGTTATTTCCGACTCCTCAATTAAAGAATTTTTCATATTTTAATGCTGTAATTTACCATACCTGTTCCTCCTTCAAACAGCTATTTGTAACTTCAACATTATCAGACTTTTCTTCATTTTGCACTTTTTTAATATGCTTATAACATTTACCGTGTCGTCTGACACTATCATCTGTTTTATCTCTGCTGTCTTTACGTGTTGAAATGTCAATAAACTAGCATTTCACCGACAATGAATCTTTTCTTTAAGACACCATACATTTAGCTCTTACATATATGTTGAATTTTCGTCACATACCTATCTTAATGTTATGCAAATACAAGCTTCTATTATTATTTTGCATTTTGCAACATTTTGCAACATTTTGCATATCTGTAAGACACTTTCATTTTGAGTAGATCGTATTCTAAACTTGTTCACGTTATTTAAAATGGCAAATTTTGTTTGAAACTTATTCAATCAAATACCTTCTGTTTATAATATTTTGTACTTCCTTGTTTAGCATGGCCATAGGATTTTCTTTTCTTTTACAATTTAAATATTAAATATATTTGTGTGAGTGTGAGTGTGTATACGTGTTTTGAAGTTGCTATTTGCGTAATAGTATATTAGAACTCGTAATAGTACTTAGTGACCTTCCATAACAACTCACTAAAGCTTCTACACACGTTCTACAATTGTACAAACAATGACGATAATGCACTAGAAAGCAACTCCAAAGCTGAATAGTTTGCTTATTGCTTCGCCGTCAACACAAATTTAACATCAAGATTCTCAATCAGTTTAACAGCTAATTCATTTAAAATTAGATTTTATCAACATATACAGACTCTTTGCCGTCGAAGTTTTTTTGGAATTTAATATTGAACAAAACATCAATTGATATAAAACAGAAAGTACTATTATTCGCAAAACCATTTACGACCTTCAGAGCATCTTGTCAATTTTGCACCCCTGAGTCTTTTGAAATTATGCTTTCTATGCCTTCCAATCCACATGGTTCCGAGTTCAATCCCACTGCGCAGCACGTTGGAAAAGTGTCTTCAAGTATAGCCTGAGACCGACATACCGAACGGTGTTGGTATGTTTATGTCCCCATAACCTAGCGGTTCGGCAAAACAGACCGATAGAATAAGTGCAAGCAAGACTGTAATCTAATGACTTAAACACGTAACAGATAAAAGATGATCCAATCAAGATCTCCAAAATATTCTCACCCCATTTCTCAACATTTGCCAAAATAGAATAAATGAAAATTTAGTAAGCATTTCTTCCGTTTAGATATAAAACTCTTTGGATGTGCAATAAATGACCATTGAGAGTAATCGCACTAGTAATAAATTTAATGATATCATTTTGATTATTTGTCATTTTCGTGTGTATATTTGTACTCACTTAGGAACCCCATTTCTACTGAAGAAATTTATCAGCAACAGTAAATGTGTCATTAATATTTTTGCGTAATTTTGGCACGAGGGCAGCAGTTTTGAGGGGATGGATCAAATCGATTACATCGACCCCCCAAAACTTAATTGAGTTCGCATTTTGGCATAAGGCTAGCAATTTCGGAGTAGGGGTTAAGTCGATTATATATATCGACCCCAGTGATCAACTACTATTTATTTTATCGACCCCGAAATGATGAAAGGCAAAAACTGACCTCGGCGGAATTTGAACTCAGAACATAAAGATAGACGAAATGCTGCTAAGCCCTTTGTCAAACGAGCTAACGATTCTACCAGCTCACCGCCTGCGGTATTAATAATTCTATGCAGTATATGTCTCTGCAGTATTAATAATTCTGTAATAAATGTCTGTATTTGATAAACGTAGACGCTGTAAAAATGTTCTATCTGTTTGTACTCCTTCAACCAATTAGTGGTATTTGGTTTTTAATGTGTCATAGTATTCCATTCTTTTCCATGAATGCAACAAGTCTCACACTTCCACATTCCACGCTAACAACAATAAATCGAGGCTAGACGTATTTCCACATTCATCATAGTACATAATATTTTATGATAATTTGCATGTTATTATATATCCAAATGTGAAGGCGCATGGCTCAGTGGTTAGAGCGTCGAGCTTACGATTGTGAGGTTGTGAGTTCGAATCCCGGACCGGGCTGCGTGCTGTGTTCTTAAGCAAGACACTTTATTTCACGTTGCTCCAGTACACTCAGCTGTAGAAATGAGTTGCGACGTCACTGGTGCCAAGCTGTATCGGCCCCTTTGCCTTTCCCTTGGATAACACTGGTGGCGTGGAGAGGGGGGCGGTATGCATGGGTGACTGCTGGTCTTCTATAAACAACCTTGCCTGGACTTGTGCCTGGGAGGGTAATTTTCTAGGTGCAATCCCATGGTCAGTCATGACTGAAGGCGGTCTCAGCGTATCTCCAAATTATTTTCTAGATAAGATTTTTTCGTTGAATGTTATAGATAATTTCTGCACGTTTCATATAGTAATTTATATTGTACTAGCAGTATCGCCCGGCGTTGCTCGGGTTTGTAAGAGAAATAACTATATAAGCATTTTTAGAGAGTTATAGCCAAAAAATAGCAAAAAAATGCATTAAAAATGGGAAAAAAATGATGGTAAATTTTTTTTAAATCGTTGACTCATCGTAGACATTTTTAGAGAGTTACTTCCCTTATATAATAGCGAAAAAATGCATTAAAATGGAAAAAAATGATGGTAATTTTTTTTTTAAATCGTAGACTCATCGTAGACGCACGCTAATACCCAGAAGGGCTCGATATGAATCACGACTATAAGATACCCGGTTTTGGTTAAACTGCACCGCAAAATGTGGGAGTAGTTAGGAATCTAAATCGTAGGAGACAGACACACAACTTCACTTTTATATATAAAGTTTACATATTTTTGTTTCGTAAAGGTTCCACACACATAAATATCACAGGTGTAATAGAAAACCATGCTAAACTAATATCAAAAGTAAATATTTTATGTAATTCTTGTTCATATATGTCTTCAGTAACTATACATGTAAACTATACAACTAACACCATTAAAAAATACTACATTTTGATTACGTCATCATTTTCCTGTACGAAATTATTTAAGTAACCTTTTGACTTTTTCTCGTCAATAGTTTAATTTTTAAAACAATTAAGTTAATTATTCAACAAAGATAATTTCTGATTTTACAGTAAATCTTTAAAAGAAAAATGTACTTTTCCCAAAATTTTTCTGCTGAGATAATCTCTTCGTTGTATCTTAGTAAATACACCAGAGGGAGCTAGTAGGACATATTGATTTTGTTCAAAACACATTAATTCGTTCATTAATTTCAAAATATTTTAATGTTCTAATACATTAACAAAAAGTAGATAATTAACTCAAACTGTTTAATTGTTATCAATAGGTATTTACTAAAATTGAACTCGTTTAGAATTTCTTCTACCATATAAAAATATTAGATTATTTCTTTAATTGAATATCATCCTTATTAAAGTTTCATTTAATGTTTGTTTTCATTTTCTAAAACACTAATAAATGACCCATTGTTTTACGAAAGGAATATTCTGCTTCAATGAAATGTGGCAAATTATACAAAATAAATATTAAAAAACACAAAGTGGAAATAAAATATATATTACTTTCTATATATATCTATATATACTACCTTATATATATATATGTATGTGTCAGAGAGAGAGAGAGAGAGAGAGAGAGAGAGAGAGAGAGAGAGAGAGAAAGAGAGAGATAGTGTGTGTGTGTGTGTGTGTGTGTGTGTGTGTGTGTGTGTTTCCATAAACACGAAAATTTGAAATTCAAAAAGTCTTTGTATAAACGTATTTTAATTATCTATTTTCATCATTAGAACATCTGCAACGTCAAATTAAGAGTTGTAAATTAATTTCCATTTGTAAATATCTTCGGCTTAAAAGAAGTTCCAACCCTCCTGGCAAAAACAAACAGCCGACCGCGTTATGAGTACTTGGTTCAGGAGATAAATACCATATTTTTGATTATCTTTACGCCTGTTTAATGACAGGAAAAATGCAAATCTTAAAGAATTAACATCTTAAAGTAAAGTGAATCGGATAGCTGCGTCAATGATAGTCAAATTATTTGCATTTCACAGGGATTATTTGTAGATATGAGTCGTATCCAGATTTCTCTGCAACATTATTGGAGTAGTACTAATGTATTGTTTTATCCTCTACTACGAACAAAACATAACAGAAAAGTTGTCCTCTTTTAGGGAATGGAACGCTGTTATATAAGTAGGAATCCTTCCAATGGTGCCAAATTTTTTGTCTTTCAATAATTATTGAAAGAACGAATCTTGCATTAAAGTCCTTGCATTAATATCTAGACGATCTACAGTTGTTAAAATATAAAATAATTAAAGAAAAGGAAGGAAGAGGTAAAAAGTCCAAAGAAAAAGGAAGGAGAGAAATAAATAAACAGTTCAATAGAGAGTTTTTTTAAAAATAAAAGTTAGATGAAGAGAGAGCAACAGTTCAAAACACAGCAAAGGCCACTCGGTACTCCAGGCCAAAATTTTAACACAATTGTAAAACAGTTAAAAATCATTCCAATTTTCTTCTAGGTACTCCTTGACAGGAACAATATTGTTGAAACACTATTTTCAAACAAACTTTTGCGACAACAATTTTCACAATTAAATGAAAAAATTTTTCACTCAACCTCAGGTGGAAAAGAGTCTAGTGAGGACTTCTTGTTTGTAAAAATAATTGCGACATACAACAGACCCTCTGTAGACAGAAGAAAGCCTTACCTTACAGCTGAGTTTCAAAAGGCTTCAATTTAAGACGGCTTCAAAAGCACATCTTAACGCTTCGGTGTCAAACACAACTTTATCTCGCTCATGCGCAGTAAGCAAGCTGCTTACCACAAAGCCACTGGGTAAGCAAACTACTTACAACACAGTCACTCCTGCTCCTACATATGTTTTATATATATTTATATATTCATATTTTTCTCTTTTTTTCTCTCTCTCTCTCTAGTTTCAGCTCAGAGCTGCAGCCATGCTGATGCACCGCCGTTCGGCTACACTGTACCTCCTAAGTACATCCTCTAATAGGTGGCACTTGGTGAAGAATGGAGTTTGATGTAGGTACCCTCATTTGCACTTCTTGCCGTGAGGTAGGTTCATCTGGGACTCTCGACAGGAAGATGTCCAGCTTTGATTTAAAAACCGCTACATCTACTTTGTGCAAGTTCATCAGACTCTTTGGGGGAATATTAAAAGGCTGTGGGCCCTTGAAGCCCAGGCTGTTGCAGTAACTGGTCCTGAAGCGTGATGGCATTGCTGGGATCTTTGGCACTATGCAGTGTCGTCCCGTTCTGGCATTGGTGTAGGTTTCAATGCCAAAATTTGGCACAATTCCTTCCAGGATCTTCCAGATATATATTACTGCATAACTCTCCCGTCTTCTCTCCAGGAAGTAGAGACTTAGCTGTTACAACTATTCCCAGTAGCTGAGCTGTAGCAAAGAGACGATCTTCTTTGTGAATCTTCTCTGGATTGCTTCAAGGTCCGCTATTAATTTCACACTGGTGGGTGACCATAGCTGTAAGCAGTAATCCAGGCGGCTGAGGATGAATGTCCGCCAGAGGACCATCATGGTTTCCTTATCTCTGGTTCTGAATGTTCTTAGGATCCATCCAGCCAGTCGTCTGCACTTTGTCGCCATCCTGGTAATGTGCACTTGGAAAGAGGTATCATCACTCATGTCGATACCTACCCAGGTCCCTCACCGACTTAGGCTCTGGGATTGAAATTCCCTGCGGACCGGTGTACCCTGTATATTTCATATTCAGTTGTGGACGCTGGTAGTGTAGGGCTTGGAATTTTGCAGCATTAAACTGCATATTATTATCCTCAGCCCATCTGTAAATTGAGTCCAACTCCTGCTGCAGGTTTGCTACATCGCTGGGGTTCTGTATTTTCTGCCAGACTTTCGTATCCTCTGCATAGCTCGCCTGAGTAGCTATCCGGGCATTTGAGGGCATATCTGAGAGGGCCACTATAAAAAGCAGTGGTCCCAAGACAGTGCCCTGTTGAACATCGCTCACTATTTGTGTGTTCATAGAGGTGGCTATTTGTGTGGCTTCATAGAGTATTCAGCCACTACTGCCTGACTCCCATCTTTCAGGAAGTCATGTAACCACTCTCCAAGTTTTCCAGCTATACATACATATATATATATATATATATATATATATATATATATACTCACAACCTTCCACTTCTTTCATTTACGATCAGACAAGCAAC
>NC_043004.1:12502736-12520236 GCF_006345805.1 Octopus sinensis
GTGTGTGTGTATGTAAAAAAATACAAACTGGGACAAGAACGCAAAACATTAAGAAGACGATGCAAAAAACACGGACGGGACATTCGAAGCCTTCAATCTTCAGTCAAGAACCGGACCATCCTCGCAATTTCGGCTGATTAATCTTGAGATCGCTCCGATCCGGCTATATATATATATATAATATATATATATATATATATATATATATATATATATATATACAATATATACATCTGGAAGATCCTGGAAAGACTTGTCCCAAACTTTGGCAGCGAGAGTTACACAAATACTAGAACTGGGCGCCACTGCATAGTGCCAAGGACTCCGAATTTGCCATCAAGATGTAGGACAAGATACTGCGATAGCCTGGGCTTCAGAGGTCCACAGCTCTTCAATATCCTCCCGAAGGACCTAGGAGACCTGCATGGGGTGGATGCAGATGTCTTCAAAATAAATCTGGACCGCTTCCTGTCCCAGATGAACCAACTTCACAGCAGGAGGTGCATATGAGGGTAGCTGCATCAAACTTTCTCATGCACCAAATGTCAATTGCTAAAGAGCATTCATGAAGTAAAATCATGTAGCAACACCGAATGGCGTTGCCCCAGCATGGCCACAGCTCGTGATTTGAAACTAGATGAAATGAATATATATATATATATATATATTTCTTTATTGCCCACAGGGGCTAAACAAGAGGTGCAAACAAAGGGACTAAGTCGATTACATCGACCCCAGTGGGTAACTGATATTTATTTAATCGACCCCGAAAGGATGAAAGGCAAAGTTGACCTCAGCGGAATTTGAACGCATAATGTAACAGCAGACGAAATACCTATTTCTTTACTACCCACAAGGGGCTAAACACATAGAGGACAAACAAGGACAGACAAACGGATTAAGTCGACTATATCGAACCCAGTGCGTAACTGGTACTTATTTAATCGACCCCGAAAGGATGAAAGGCAAAGTTGACCTCTGCGAAATTTGAACTCAGAATGTAACGGCAGACGAAATACCGCTAATCATCTTACCCGGTGTGCTAACGATTCTGCCAACTATATATATTATATATATATATATATGTGTGTGTGTGTGTGTGTGTGTGTGTGTGAGTATGTATGCATGCAATGGGTTTCATTCAGTTTCTGTGTACCACACCCACTCACAAGGCTTTGGTCGGCTCGAAGCTATAGTAGAAGACACTTGCCCAAGGTGCCACGCAGTGGGACCGGACCTGTAACGATGTGGTTGGGAAGCAAACTTCCTACCACACAGCCACGCCTGTGTCTACATTGTGGAGACGAAAACAAACCAAGACCGCTTGTGAAGCGGTGATGTGGGACAAAAGACAAACACAAAGAGACATGACACACATGCACGCATATCATCATCATCATCATCATCATCATTTAATGTCCGTTTTCCATACTGCATTGTTTGGACGGTTTGAGCAGAGTTGGCAAGATGGAGCGTTGCACCAGATTCCAGTCTGATTTGGCATGGCTTCTACAAACTTTATGCCCTTTCTAACGCCACCCACTTTACAGAGTGTCCTGGGTGCTTTTACGTTTCACCACACGGGCACTTTAACGTGTGCCACAGGGACGTTGTGTGTTTGTGTGTGTGTGTGCGTGCGTGTGTTTGTATGTATGTATGCACTAGCGTAGCTACTTTGGCGGCAGTGACAATCTGCTCTGGGCGGCATTTTTCAAACGGGGGTACTTTTGGGTCTGCTGTAGGCAGTATGTGACTTTTGTGGGATCCGGGGGTGATAAACAGAAGGGCCGCCCCGGGTGGCACACACTCTAGCTACGCTAGTGTAAGCATGTATGTGTGTTTACGATAGGATTTTGTTAATCAAATCGAATAACCGAGTCATTGATCGACTAGGGGTTATAATACGAGACGTTTGGGAAAAGTGAAAAGCAGAGGAACTAGTTAACTAACACCGTGGTTGAAATGCGGGCTTCTTAACCATACAGCTATCCCTGGACTTAATTATCTATTTATATTTCTGTTTCATTATACATTTACACATTATAGGCACAGGAGTGGCTGTGTGGTAAGTAGATTGCGTACCAACCACATGGTTCTAGTTTCAGTCCCACTGCCTAGCACCTTGGGCCGACCAAAGCCTTGTGAGTGGATTTGGTAGACGTAAACTGAAAGATGCCCGTCATATATCTGTATATATATATACATATATATATATATGTGTGTGTGTGTGTGTGTGTGTGTGTGTGTGTGTGTGTGTCTGTGTTTGTTCTCTCACAAACACCGCTTGACAACCGATGCTGGTGTGTTTACGTCACCGTAACTTAGTTGGTTCGGCAAAAAAGACCGATAGAATAAGTACTAGGCTTACAATGATTTGCTCGACTAAAAGCGGTGCTCAAGCATGGCTGGAGTCAAATGACTGAAACAAGTAAAAGAGTAAAGAGTACTAAACACTGCATTATCCTTAAAATAATTACATAACTAACCATCGTTGGAATCTTATGTACGACTCATGAACAGCCTAGAAATAACAACCAAATCGACCGCAAATCATACACTATCTATGCAACCAAAGAGCAGATTGTTCAAAAGAGTACTCCATGAAGACGAAAAATGCGGGAAGGTCAGAGTTGGAAAGCTTCTGATCATACATACTCTGCTTCACCAGAATAAGTCTTGAATGTGTTTATACGTTGAAAGGAAACACTTTTAGATAATTAATAAATCGTTCGAAATTTTGATTAATTTGTCATAATAGTGAAGTAGCCCTGTTAATTACGTAAGATCATTGTTTAATGTTAAAATACTTCTATTTTAGAGACGATAGAAGCCGATGAATCATTTTTAGTAAAATGAATTACATACTACTATTGCGTTGTAGCATTTCAATCAATAACATGTATGTATGTACGTATTTATGTATGTATGTGTGTATGTATCTGTTTATGCATGTATTTATGTATGTATGTATGTATGTATATATGTATGCATGCATGTATGTATGTATGTATGTATGTATGTATGTATGTGTGATGTATGTATGTATGAATGTATGTATGTATGTATGTATGTATGTATGTATGCATGCATGCATGTATGTATGTATGTATGTATGTATGTATGTATGTATGTATGTATGTATGTATGTATGTATGTATATATACGCACATACATACATACGTACTTAAGTCTGTTTGCTATGTATTTATGTGAATGTGGTATGTATATATTATATTATATTATATTTATATATAATATACATTATGCATATATATATATCATATATGCATATATATATGTTATATATATATATATATATATATATATATATACATACATTCATGCATATATACACCACACACATATCTACAGAGAGAGAGAGAG
Source organism: Octopus sinensis (assembly GCF_006345805.1). Classification (NCBI taxonomy): domain Eukaryota; kingdom Metazoa; phylum Mollusca; class Cephalopoda; order Octopoda; family Octopodidae; genus Octopus; species Octopus sinensis. The sequence goes on from NC_043004.1 coordinate 12,506,121, forward strand.
AGAGAGAAAGAGAGAGAGATAGATAATTATAGCTAAATAGTAGATAGAGATAGTGATATATATATATATATATATTACATATACATATATACATGTATGTATACGCGAGCATACAACACCACACATTACACTTAAGTATATGTAAGTACATTTATGTAAGTATATGCGTACATGTAAACAAATATGTGCATAAATCTGTCGGTGTGTGTGTGTGTGTGTGTGTATGTGTATGCGTACGTGCATACTACATGTCCTATGGCTGTAGCAACGGTTCAAATTTCACGATTCTCCCCAGAGACAAATTCTCCAGACATACCGAGAAAATCTTAATTATATTTTTTATCTGTCAATATGTCTGCTGAATCTGCCCCTGAGTGAAGTCGTGAGATCTGAAACATTGTAATCACCTCAGGCTATGCATATCTATCTATCTATCTATCTATCTATCTATCTATCTATCTATCTATCTATCTATCTATCTATCTATCTATCTATCTATCTATCTATCTATCTATGTATCTACCATCAATCTATCTATCTATGTATCTATCGATGTATCTATCTATCTATCCATCGATCACTGTCATATATATATATATTATATATATATATATATATATATATATATATATATTTATACATGTAGATCAAAATAGAAATATTACACTCTACAGTTAAAGTATGATTTTCATTACTTTACGTCTGGTTTTTTCATTCTTCTGATGGAAACCGTGTTATGTATGTATATATATATATGCATATACATATATACATATATATATATGTGTGTGTGTGTGTGTGTGTGTGTTATTTCACATATATATATATATGCGTTTGTGTGTATGGTGGTTGTCACTTAGAGTGTAGTAACCAGTGTTGGCTACTTTGTCTAATGCTGCGGCTCAACAAGTAGAGAAAAGTATCAACGGAATTTGTGGCAGGATTAAAAATAAGCACTTGCTATGATTTGGTCGACTAAACTCATCATGGTTGTGCCCCAGCCTGGCTGTAGTCCAATGACTCAGACAAGTAAAAGAATCTATCTATCTATCTATCTATCTATCTATCTATCTATCTATCTATCTATCTATCTATCTATCTATCTATCTATCTATCTACCTAACTGCCTGTCAGTCTTTCTATCTATCTTTCTGTCTATCTGTCTGTCTGCTCGTCCGTCCGCTTGTCTGTCTGTCTGATAGTCATGTCTATATATGTGTTTGTGTGTGGGTATCTATATATTTATATGTATTCTAACTGATGCACCCGGTAATTCCCGGGAAAGCGGGGCTTATTCCTTGGTTCATAATTGTTTCGCTATTCCAGTAATTACAATACACAGTATGTAGCCCTTAAAACGGTTTTTTTGTGCATTTACAGAGAGCACCAAACTGTCTTACACAGGATTTTGCTTTCAAGAATTCCCAATAACTTATGAATACCCAAATGGTGAAGTCAGTTATGTAATAATATGAAATTAGCTATCCGATAGTAAGAATTCAAATAAAGTAGTCCCGAAAAGGGCTTTAATGCGTTCCAAGAGTGTATAGGACTTAGGAGGAATTACTAATAAGGTATGTATACTAAAATCGTGAAGTATGTTACGTAATAACAGGCTAAACAGAAATGAGATAATAGCAATTCAAAGAAAATAACTCTGAAAAGGTCTTTTGTGCGTTCCCAGAGAATATTATCATCAGCGGCGCTAGTGTTGGTATATTCGTGAATAAGTCACTAACCGAAATAAGTGCATCTATTGTTTAGAAAAATACTATTTACTTGTTTAAAGGTTGTATTGGATAAATTGCGAAAATAAGTAACATTACAAATACTAAGAAATAAGCATGCTCAATTTGATTTATTATCAAATGATTTGGGAAAATGAACGGGTTATTTCACTTGGCTCTTAAGTGAATGGGTTATCTCCCTTGGCTGATAAAATGAAATATATTAGATATATATACAAGGATCTCTTCCAGGGGCCCTATTATCAATTTTTTGAGACATGAGTTCTACTCACGTGCCAAGTTTCATCAAAATCGATAAAACAATGTAGGAGGATTTAGCTAACGACTCCACAAACACACCCACAGACAGCATTTTCACATTTGTAGTAGATCTATATGTGTATGTGCGTTCTTATGCATTAAAGCTTGTGTTTATATTAAAAAAACTTATTTGTGCGTATGTATGTGTGTGCATGTGTGTTTGCGTGAATGTGTGTATGTAAATACAAAACATATTAGAACTAGCTGACACTCATCGACGACCTGCCAAGATTATCAACGTATCGGAGAGAAGGCCTCACAAGGCGGCAACTGGCAGAATCGTTAGCACGTTTGGCAAAAAATGCTTAGTTGTATTTCGTTTGCCGCTACGTTCGAGTTCGAATTCCGCCGAGGTCGTCTTTGCTTTTCATCTTTTCGGGGGGGTCAATAAATTAAGTACCAGTGAAACGAGTGTGATCCGAATACCCTAACAACGTGAATTCGATTCCTGGCGCTGTGTTGCGTTCTTCAACAAGATACTTTATCCCATACTGTTCCAGTGCACTCAGCTGGCATAAATGAGGAGTACTTGTTTTTTCAAAGGACCGGACTTGTCATATTCTGTGTTACACTGAATCTCCTTGACAACTATGTTAGGGGTATGCGTGTATGTGTGTTGTACCCAGCACCTGCTTGCTAATTTTAAGAGCCGGTTGTTCTGTTGATCAGATCCACTGGAACCGACGTCGGCGTAACCAACGGAGTGCCAGTTAGTCTGGCCTCTATCTTTTGACCTGTCTAACATGGAGGGACATACCAGGGGCATGGCCTCCACTGACAGAGTTCTCAGGGTCATTGAAACACACAAACCACAACACCACAACAGAAGTTAGAATCTGTGATAGCTGGGTACGTTTACCTCAGTATAATTTGATTTAAGTAATCAGGCCAGATCTCATGTTTGGTAGGGTCACTACCCCCACTCTCCCTACTCCCAATAGCTGCGGGAGCCTTGTACATGTTCATGGACACAAACACTTCTTTCAGATTAAAAGGTAAAATATGCGTGTATAAGTGGTCTGATCAATAAGTATCCGGACTGTTGCCATAGTAACGAAGCTAACGTATGCAGAGTAAAGCTGCTTAGCACAGATAGATCTCAAATTCTGCTGTGTATGCACACTAAGTTTTAACGTTCTAGCTCACTTCCCATGTTTACAGGAGTGCTTTGAAGGAAGGTGTGTAGCTTGTATTCGTTGCATTGTTCATGACCGAGAAAGTCCAGCAGAGAATCTGCATCAAATTTTGCCAAAAGCTTGGCGATAACTGCTCAAAGACCTACGCAAAGTTTTCAAAAAGTTTCCCTCGTTCTCGACACAATCGAGGAGACCTTGTACAACTGAAACCCGAGTGTCTTCTTGGTCACCTCAAAGCAGTTTTGGCACAAACTTGGCAGATACGCGCATCTCATACTCAAAACTTCAGTGATAACGGACAGAACTGTACCGCAACTAATCTGCAAATCCTCTGATATCTCAAGGCTGGTGATTCAATAATTTCCCCCTCATAGCTGCATGCACATCTGCGATGTTTTGCTCAGTTCTGCTGGTTGCGGGTCTCCCAGAACGTTCGTCACTATCAACATCTTGGAAACGTCTGAACCACTCGTACACTTGTGTGCGGCTCATACACTCCTCTCCATACACATTCTGCAACTTTGCAAAGGCCTCTGAGTAGGTATCGCCATGACAACTTTTTCTGTCTTGGTCAATGCTACGATCACACATTACACACGTTACTTCCAAGCACTGTTGTAAACAGCGGATGTGAGCTAGAACGTTAAAACTTAGTTCGCATGCACAGCAAAGTTTGAGGTTAATCTGTGCCAAGCGGCCTTACTCTGCCCGTTTTAGCTTCATTACTATAGCAACAGTCCGTATACTTATTGATCAGACCGTGTATACGTACGTCCATCACGAGGTCCAGTCCTTGCTGAGATATGATGGTTTGTGTGCCTCTGACCCTGACAGGTAAGTCAGCCAACCGCAATATCCCAGTAGGGCTTTCCACAGCAGGCAATACAAAGGCCAGGGGCCAGACTAACATAGAACATCTCTTCTTCCTAGAAAAATAGCAAAGGTACAAAAGCGCCGATGACAATTCAAAACCAACAAGAACTGTCTGCCGATCTATTAGGTTGTCAAGAAAGTTCTGGCGGAATTTTAAATTTTGGTTTTAAATGATGTATTTTCAAATTAATTTTCGTTAAATTACTTTGACTTTATATATCATTTTAAAGCCCGTGTTTTGCTCTATCTAATCGTATTACTCATTTTCTTTTTGAATAATTAGGTCATTTTTTTCGGAACGTTGAATACAACATGGACAAAAAGCAAATTTGCACAATTTTCTTATTCCAGTTCAAGCTAGGCCGAAAAGCTGCTGAAACAGATTGCAATATCAAGGATGCCTTTGGCCCAGGAACCACTAATGAACTTACAGCACAATGGTGGTTCGAGAAATTTCGTAGCGGTGACGAGAGTCTTGAAGATGATAAGTGTAGTGGTCGGCTATCGGATGAATCTTAGTCGAAGCCAATCCAAGCACAAATGTCCGAGAGCTTGCTTCTGAATTAGGGGTAACGTATACAATTTCCAACCACTTGAAAGAGATTGGAAAAAACAAAACTACTTGAGAAATGGGTACCGCACAAATTGAACGACCCCCCCCCCAAACCGCCGTTTTTAAGTGAATTCTTCCCTTTTTTTACGCAACAAGAACGACCCGTTTCTCGATCGGATTGGGACTTGCGATGAAAAGTGGATTCTTTACGACAACCAGCGACGCTCAGCTCAGTGGTTGGGTGCCGATGAAGCTCCACGTCACTTCCCGAAGCCAAAGTTGCACCAAAAGAAGGTCATGGTGACTGTTTGGTGGTGTGCGGACGGTCTCTTCCATCGCAGCTTTTTGGATCCAGGCGAAACCATTACGGCGGTGAAGTACTGTCAGCAAATGGGTGAAATGCATAAAAAAATCCGATAACAACACCCAGCATTGGTCAATAGAAAAGGACCAATTCTTCTCCCGACAACGCTCGGCCGCTCGTCGCACAACTGACCCTGCAGAAGTTGAACGAATTGGGCTATGACACTGCCTCATCCGCCATACTCAGCAGAGCTCTCGCCTACCGATACCACTTTTTCAAGTATCTCGACAACTTCCTGCGTGAGAAAAGCTTCAAAAACCAAGACGATCCCAAACACGCCTTCAACGACTTCATCGCCACCAGAACGCAAGATTTTTACGCTACTGGCATTATAAATTTGTTTAACGTTGGCAAAAGTGTGTTGATTCTGACCATATTTATTTCGGTTAATAAAGTTTTGTTTGAGCCAAGATATGTGCATCTGAATTTAAAGGTTAAAAATTACAAGAACTGTCTTGAAAACCTAATATTTATTTACCTACCTACCTACCTACTTACATATCTACCTACCTACCTACCTACCTACCTACATACATACATACATACATATCTGTCTATCTCCCTATCTGTTTGGCTATCTATCTATCTATCTATCTATCTATCTATCTATCTATCTATCTATCTATCTATTTATCTATCTATCTGTCTATCTGTCTATCTATATATATATCAATCTCCATGCCTATCTATCTGTCTATCTCCATGTCTATCTATCTATTCATCCAACCATCAATCTGTCTATCTATCTATCTATCTATCTATCTATCTATCTATCTATCTATCTATCTATATCTATCTAACTGTGTACATTAACACTCTCTATACCTTATTCTTTAATATAATCTAACCCTTTCTCAACAGGGTGCTATTTGCATAAAACATCATTCGCATTTCTCAAATGGCGTATTCTGTTTTTATTAAAGCTACCCGTTTTAAATTTCATATATTTAATTGTTATGTCATTATTTGATACTTTTAATTGTTTGTCATAAATCACACCAGTTTTGATAGTGATGAATATTGTTAGAGCCAACTGAGACCTCTAACACTCCTGCATTGAATTACATATTAATCAGTGGAGTTGCCAGTAATTAAAGAAAGGCTCCATGTAACGCTGATTAATTACCTTACCGTTTAATTAACTAACAATCTAATCTACTTGTGTTTTCCTTTTAAGTAATTAATACAGGCGTATGGGGGTATAGTATATTTATGTGAGAGAATACCGTTACACCCACACGTATATGTTTATATGCTTGCATGTATACACACAGACACACAAATGTATGTATGTATGTATGTATGTATGTATGTATGTATGTATGTGTGCGTGTATGTATGTATGTATGTATGTATGCATTCATGTATGTATGTATGTATGTATCATCTCTCTTTCTCTCTCTCTCTAATGCTAGTATGGAAGGTGGACGTTAAACGATGATGAAGAGGATTATGATGATGATATATGTATGTACGTGAATATATATATATTATATATATATATATATATATATATATACATGTACGCATGTATGTATATGTATATATGCATGTATGTACGTATGCATGTATGTATGTATGTATGTATGTATGTATGTATGTATGTATGTATGTATGTATTGGCTACTATATAGAATTTGATTGATGAAGTTATATTTTTATACGTTATTTTGTTACTCTCAAAAATGTTTCTTTTCATCCTCCTCCTTCTTCTTTTTTCTACTTCTATTTCTTCTTTTTCTCCCCCCCCCCTACCCTACGACATGTTTCGACGTCATCGTTTATCGGTTTCAGTTCATATCAGCTTTCTGGTCGACGGTGTTGTCGATCCTTCCTGAGTTTATCAAACTAGTAACTGTCAGATACTGAGATCGAACCTACAATATTTTTTTATACAGCACCTCACTGCCCAAACTGTATATTGGCAGGTAAACAACAACATCAACAACAACAACAACAATAGCCACAACAACAAAAATTGATGACGGTTATAGATTAACAATCGAGTGGCTGTGTGGTAAGTAGCTTGCTTACGAACCACATGGTTCTGGGTTCATTCCCACTGCGTGGCACCTTGGACAAGAGTTTTCTGTACTATAGCCTCCGGCCAACCAAGGCCTTGTGAGTGGATTTGGTAGACAGAAACTGAAAGAAGCCTGTCGTATATATGTATAATATATGTGTGTGTATATGTTTGTGTGTCTGTGTTTGTCCCACCCCCAACATCGCCTGACAACCGATGGTGGTGTGTTTGCGTCCCCGTAACTTAGTGGTTCCGCAATAGAGAACGATAGAATAAGTACTAGGCTTATAATGAATAAGTCCTAAGGTCGATTTGCTCGACTAAAGACGGTGTAAAGAGTAAAGAGTAAAGAGAGTATAATTAATGTTACAGTTTACCTCTAGGTAAGATCTGGTAGAGTAGATCGATACCGAACACATTCCTGCCATCAAGCCATCTTTTATTCCATTATTTAAACGCGTGGTGTGTCCTTAGTGTTCTTCTATCATGGAAAAGACAAACCGTTCTAGATGATCTAAGTGGAAGCGGGCCTAAAGAAGCTGTACAATATATATTCTCTTTTAATCCTTTGCCTTTTTACGGCTGCGGTCATGCTGGAGCACCACAGTGGGCCTTCTGAATTCTTCAGTCTAGATTGTTTCACATCACCACTCCTGTGTGTTCCTCTGTCCCAGCTGCTGTCCCATTTGGTGTATAAGGGAGTTTAATTCCGTTGCCCTCGCCTCCTCGCCTGTGCCTCATGTTAGGTTGTATTGTCATCTGGTATTGTGGAGAGGAGGATGTCTATTTCCTTTTGAAGACATCTACTTCCACCTTATGCAGATTTCTTAATTTTTGTGTCAGGGCATTGAACGACTGTGGGCCTTTGAACCCTAGTCTATTGCAGCATTTTGTCTTCGATCTAGATGGAATGGATGGTGCCTCTGGAACAATACAATGGCGGTCAGTTCTGGCATTTGTTTAACCCTCAATGCCGAAATTAGGTACTAGCCGTTCTAGAGTTTTCCATATGTAGATTATTGCATATTCTCATGCCTTCACTCCAAGAAATAAAGTTGCAGTTTTCTCAGCCTATCCCTGTAGCTCATCCGTTGCACGCTTTCAATCTCTTTAGTGTAGTGGCGTTGGACTGCTTCAAGCTCGGCATTCTGGTAACCTATTTCTTTATTACCCACAAGGGGCTAAACACAGAGGGGACAAACAAGGACAGACATAGGTATTAAGTCGATTACATCGACCCCAGTGCGTAACTGGTACTTAGTTTATCGACCCCGAAAGGATGAAAGGCAAAGTCCACCTCGGCGGAATTTGAACTCACAACGTAACGACAGACGAAATACGGCTACGCATTTCGCCCGGCGTGCTAACGATTCTGCCAGCTCGGCCATCTGGTAACCATAACAGAGAGCAGTAGTCCAGACGACCTGAGAACAAAAGTTCTTCACAGAGTCAACAAAGTTACTTGGTCTCATGCCTCGAAGGACCTCAGTATCCATCCTACCAGTTGTCTGCACTTTGCTGCCATCTTGGTAATGTGTACATAAAATCATGTGACATTGCACATACTGATACCCAAGTCTTTCACTGCCTGTGACTTTAGGTTTGTGGTGCCTTCGGGTCCTGTATATGCAGGCTGTAGTGCATTCATGAATTTGTAGTGCAGTGCTTGAAATTCCCCAGCATTAGATTACATATTGTTTATTTTGGCCCACTTGTGTATCGAATTCAGGTCCCGCTGTAAGCTTGCGACTTCGTCTTCGTTATTTATTGCCTGTGGTAATTTTGTATCATCGGCATAGCTAGTGACAGTGACTATTCAAGTGACCGTGGGCATATCTAAGGGGGCTATTATGAACACTAATGGCGCCAGAACAGTTCCCTGAAGGATGCCACTTAGGATTTGAGTTTCTTCAGAAAGTGCACCATTAGCTGCAACTACCTGACTTCTGTCTTTAAAGTAGTCATGCAGCAACGCTCCCAGTTTACCAGCAATGCCAAGGTCGCAAAGCTTATGATATATGTCGTATTAGTATTGAGTATTTCTTTTTCTACAAGTTGTAAGTTCTTAAAATTTCTACTCGTTGGCAGTCATGTATAGCATTTTTTCAGGCTTTTTTTTTTTAATCGTCAGCATGGCATAACACAAGACAAATATGTTCTTTTCTTTTACTCTTTTACTCTTTTACTTGTTTCAGTCATCTCAATGCGGTCGTGCTGGAGCACCGCCTTTAGTCGAAAAATTCGACACTAGGACTTATTCTTTGTAAGCCTAGTACTTATTCCATCTTTTTGTCGAACCGCTATGTTACAGAAATGTAAATACACAAACATCGGTTGCCAAGCGATGGTAGGGGGACAAACACAAACACGCGAATTCACACACACACATACACACACATACTCGCACGCACACACACACACACACACACACGTATATACATGTGTATATATATATATATATATATATATATATATAATGTACGACGGGCTTTTTTAGTTTCCGTCTACCAAATCCACTAGGCCTGAGGCTATAGTAGAAGACACCTGCCCAAGGTGCCACGCAGTGGGACTGAACCTGGAACCATGTGGATGGTAAGTAAGCTTCTTACCACACTGTCACGCCTTCACCTACATGGTCACACCTGCGCATATACAGTCACACCTGCGCCTATATGGACCCCGCCTGCGCCTATTTGGACCCCGCCTGCGCCTATATAAGCTATATTACACTGAATTAAACATTTTTTTCCTACGAAGTTAAACAAGTTTTACAGAAAGAAAATAGTTTTCAGTTTGAAAGACAATGGATGATTTCTTTTGCTCATCAAAGATTGTTAATTGTTCAGTAATAGAGTGGGAGTGAGAGGGAAGGGAGAGAGGAAGAAAAAGGGGAGAGAGAAAAGGAAGGAAAGAGATAGAGAGAAAGAGAGGGAGAGAGGAAAGAGGGGAGAGAAAGAGAGAGGGAGAGTGGAGAGAGAGGGCATAGAGGAGAGGGAGAGAGAAGGAGAGAGTCATAGAGAGAAGGAAAGAAAGTGAGAGAGAGAGGGTGAGAGAGGGAGGTAGACAGAGAAATAGAGAGAGAGGTGGGGAATATAAAGGTTAAAATTACCTGGTTACGAATTGAAAGGTTTTGTTGAACAAGTCGAACCCAGTAATTATTTCCTGAAAAATCTGATATTTATTCTGCAGTTAACTTTTGCTGGGACTAAGTTACGAAGATATAAACTAAGCAACACCGGTTGTCATGCGGTGGTGAGAGACAAACACAAGCACACACACACATACACACCAACGCACAAACACGCACATTCTGTTTCTACAGTTTCCTATTTCTTTATTGCCCACAAGGGGCTAAACGTAGAGGGGACAAACAAGGACAGACAAAGGGATTAAGTCGATTACATCGACCCCAGTATGTAACTGGTTCTTAATTTATCGACCTCGAAAAGATGAAAGGCAAAGTCGACCTCGGCGGAATTTGAACCTCGCTGTACTCTTTCACCACAACTTTCTCTCACTCCTTCTTCCTACTTCTGCCACAAAGCAGAGGAACGATCGTGTAACCCACTATGGTGTGGTAAACTTTCAGACCCTAGTCTAGATTTCGAATCCTCTGTACCCAAGAATGGTTCAGCTCTCCACCCGTTAAAAGCCACAGTTTACGGAATGAGAATAACAACGTAGCTTTCGCGCTCGTGCAACCGCCAGTCTATTGCATGTGGTGGGTGGATCTTCAAGTTGCCACACGCATTCTTAATAGCTTAGAGTAGACTCGAATTAGAGATTATTCTTTGTGGCTAATGGTATGAGTCCTAATTGGAAGAAGAAGAAGAAGAAGAAGAAGAAGAAGAAGAGAGCAAGAACAGCAGAAAGAACATAATAAACAGCAGCGTATATAGAGTTGTTGAGGAGAAGGAAGAAGGAAGAGGATAAGAAAAGTTGAAGAGGAGTGTCATGTCTGGAATGAATTTGATCAAATTTTGCTCAATCAGGACTGACCTTGGACTCACTACAAACATGAACAACAACCACACAGGAAATATTGGGTTGTCCGGATAGTTCGTGCTGATTTATAATAGCTCACCTTTCGACATATTTTAGAACATGGTTGAGTCCATAAAATAGGATTTGACTGCACCTCCATTTAGAGCACAGTTTAAGCTATCTTTTCGTGGAAGAAGGTTTATGTTCCTATAACCTGTGTTAATTCTGTAACCCTTTAAAATGGAAGATAAGAAAGCTAATTTTCGGCACTTGATGCTTTGGGAACCAGACAAAAATTGCTGCACAACGGCTGCGATGTGTTACCCCTCCCTCCATATTCCCTAGATATTGCTCCTTCGGATTTCCACTTCTTCAGGTCTCTGCAGAATAGTCTTAATGGTAAAAATTTCAATTCCTTGGATGACGTAAAAAGATACCTTGATGAACTCTTTGCCATGAATTCTGGGAAGAGGGTATTTTCAAGTTAAAAGAAAGATGGAGACGCATTGTGCAACAAAATGGTTCATAGTTGGTTGATTAAAAATGTAAGGGCAAGTATTTATTGACCTTTTTCTTTCCTTTAAAAATCGGCACGAACTTTCCGGGCAACCCAATAGCTAACGCAGCACTATGTTCTAACAGCTGGTATGAGTAACAATTTTGGATTAAAATTTCATTCAACGTATCTTTACACAGTGGAACACTTCGTTTTTGGCTTTCGTCCAGAAATTATTATTGTAATTCATCAGAACAATTCTATAAAAACAAAACAAACAGAAAATGAAGTGAAAAACAAAATAAAAAAATGAAAAGAATAGAAGAAATATAGAAAGGGGTCCCCAAAAGGTCTAGTAAACTCAGAGAAGCTATCTGCAGAGATATTCCTGTACAACAGACGCAGCATTCATGCGTAACTTGGTAATTTCCCTTCATAAAAACAGCAATGTTATTTAATTGCATACAGAATGTTTTAATAGGCGCAAATTATACATCGGCGCCATTACTGCAGCGCTTGAGCCGTCTAGCTTCTGATCTATGGTCTGAATCGATCTGTTTGAATTTCAGAAATAAATGCAGAAACGCAATAAATAAATATATAAATATAAATAAATAAATAAATAAATAATGGAATAAAGAGAAATATATTAATAACAATTAATAACAATAATAATAATAATAATAATAATAATAATAATAATAATAATATAATAATTGTTTCTAGCATAGTAACGATAATGATAATAATAATAATATATAATAATAATAATAATAATAATAATAATAAAATAATAATAATTGTTTCTAGCATAGTAACGATAATGATAATACTAATTGTAATAATAATAATAATAATATAATAATAATAATAATAATAATAATAATAATAATAATAATAATAATGATGGTGATGATGATGATGATAAGAATTTGATAATACTACTAATAATAATGAGTTTTCGAGAGAGATGCTAAATTTAATAGAGAGATTCTTCTGTATCGGAAAAGCGAAATATTTCAACATCCATAAATCAGTTATTATTACATGACGCATACTAGGTTTGTTTTCGCTTGATCGTAGGTTGTTTTTATTATTATTATTATTATTATTACTACTAATACTACTACTACTACTACTACTACTACTACTATACTACTACTACTACTACTACTACTACTACTACTATTCTTGTTGTTGTTAATGTTTTCCTCATTGTTGTCTTTTCATTATTCTTGTTGCTATTGCTACAGCTGTAATTGCTGCCATTTATCATTACTATTATTATCTATATTATTATTATTGTTGTTGTTGTTGTTATCATTATTATTGTTCATGCTGTTATTATTAGTAGTAGTAGTGGAAGCAGCAGCAGCAGCAGTAATGTAGTAGTAGTAGTAGTAGTAGTAGTAGTAGTAGCAGCAGCAGCAGGTCATTCCTCATTCAACTTTCTAACATCCAACTTAGAATTCTTGCTGTTCCTAACATTATTATTATTATTATTATTATTATTATTATTATTATTATTATTATTATTATTTTATTATAATTATTATTATTATTATCATTATTATTATTATTATTATTATCATTATTATTATCATTATTATTATTATCATTATTTTTTATTATTATTATTATTATTATTATTATTAATATTATTATTATTATTATTATTATTATTATTATTATTATTATTATTATTATTATTATTATTATTATTATATCATTATTATTATTATTATTTTTATCATTATTATTATTATTATCATTATTATTATTATTATATTATTATTATTATTATTATTATTATTTATTATTATTATTATATTCTTGGTGGTGGTATTGTTGTTGTTTAGCGCCAACCCAGTGAGGACACAACAGACCTATAATCAAAGACAATCCAGTCATGACAGCCAATCTTTTTTATCAGGGAATATATAATTCAATGTGATCCATTTCTTATTTAAGATGGCTGTGTACAATCTATAGGAGGTTTCGCTGCTATTTTAGCAGCATGAATGACCAGGTAGATGAGTCCATTTTTTAAAAAAAAAATGTTTGTTAATCAAGTGCAATATAACATCTTTGTAATCAAGTCAACGAAAGGGTTTCTATATAAACATTCAACCTGTTATGAATAAAAACAATAGCTAAATTTCGTTTAGAATCACACGTACCCCTTCTTAAAGGAAGATGATAAGATCGTGGCTGCTTTTGATCTCTGATCTGTTCACTATTAACCTAAGGATAAGCATCTTCAAAACCCACAAATCTGAAACTATTGATAAGTTCTAAATGTTTTTACCAGAGATTTGAGGGGTCACTTGTTTGCTGACACCATCTGTCTTTACCAGAATACTATTTCTGTTTTGTTTTGTGTGTGTTTTTAGGTTTTATTACGATGATTCAGATTCAGTTCCGAGGCAGTAAGTTGATGCTACATATCTGTGACAATGAAATTGTAACTGGAAGATATTAGACGCTAGGAAATGATGTGAATCCACGAAATTTATTAAATTTTATAACCAAACTTCGTTTTGTTGATACTCTTTCAGACCTAAAATGCACCCTGATAGAGCACATAAAATATGTTCCAGCTTTGAGCTACCATTCCACGATTTAGAATATCAGGGACT
>NC_043004.1:12525236-12535236 GCF_006345805.1 Octopus sinensis
CTATACAAATCCGTCCTTGGTCTACTTGTATGGTGCACTTAATCTTTCTTCCAGTTAAATACCACCACCTAGAATCTTGGTTGCCTTTGGCACAATCCACTTTGTCACAATCATATTATGTCACCATTTTTATCATCATATCTAGGTGCAACTTTACGAGACCTCCATAATTGGAGGTCTCGTAAAAGGCCAAGGGCGTTTCCTTTCTTCGTGTAAGAAAGATTGAACCTAGTTTATAAATAGGTATTTACCGAACCTTGAAGCGATGAAAAGCAAAACTGGAACCTAGAGTGCAGAGAGCTGGAGCGGAAGCATAAAACAAAGAACTTTCAGTCTACTTGCTCACCATGTTTATAAATAGGCGTAGGAGTGGCTGTGTAGTAAGTAGCTTGCTTACCAACCACATGGTTCCGGGTTCAGTCCCACTGCGTGGCACCTTGGGCAAGTGTCTTCTACTATAGCCTTGGGCCGACCAAAGCCTTGCGAGTAGGTTATGTAGACGGAAACTGAAAGAAGCACGTCGTATATATGCATATGTTTTATATATATATATATATATAATATATATATATATATATATATATATATACGTGTGCGTATATGTTGGTGTGTCTGTGTTTGTCTCCCATCATCGCTTCACAACCGATGCTGCTGTGTTTACATCTCCGTAACTTAGCGGTTCGGCAAAAGAGACCGATAAAATAAGTACTAGGCTTACAAAGAATAAGTCCCGGGGTCGATTTGCTCGAGTTAAGGCGGTGCTTCAACATGGCTACAGTCAAATGACTGAAACAAGTAAAAGAGTTAAAGAATGTTATATGTACGACACTAACCGCAGTTCAAATTTTTTTAAGCAGATATAAACGTGTTCGTATTTATAGCAGTTTCCCAGCATTCTAAAATATTCCAGCATTCTAAATAACTGAATTCCCATTATGCTGTGAACTAGATGGCTGTATAGAAGTAGTAAATGTAATTAATGTTGTCAGTCATTGTGGTATTGCTGTGTTTGTAGTTAATAAGAAAATACAGAGACAAGCGATTTGCTGTTCACAGGCACAGTGCTGCAGCTGCTGCTGTTGTTGTTGCTGGTGTTGTTGTCGTTGCTGTTGTTGTTGTTGTTACTCTTGTTACTGTTTATTTTTTCTTATTTACCCTCAGGACAGCTCTGACCGAACAGACATTTTAAGTGAAGACATTCTAAACATGATTTTGACTCGTCTTCAGGCAAACTGTAAAAGTATAGTAAAGTAAGTTTCCTGCACACTAATGTCTCGAGTCCTACGACTCGGGGGCTGATTCTCCGATTCCCATAGCTAATAAATGACCAGGGTCATTTGAATGACCAAGGCTGATTATCCGGTTTATAAATGACCAAGGTTGATAATCCAGCTTACAAATGACTAAGGCTGATTATCCGGTTTATAAATGATCAGAGCTGATTATCCCGTTTATAAATTACCAAGGTTGCTTATCCGGCTTATAAATGACCAAGGTTGATAATCCAGCTTACAGATGACCAAGGATGATTATCCGATTTATAAATGACCAAGATTGATTATCCGGCTTATAAATGACCAAGGTCGATTATCCGGTTTACAAATGACCAAGACTGATTATCCCGTTTATAAATGACCAAGGTCGATTATCCGGTTTACAAATGACCAAGGCTGATTATCCCGTTTATAAATGACCCAGATTGATTATCCGGTTTATAAATGACCAAGGTTGATAATCCAGCTTACAGATGACCAAGGCTGATTATCCGGTTTACAAATGACCAAGGCTGATTATCCCGTTTATAAATTACCAAGGTTGCTTGTCCGGCTTATAAATTACCGAGGTTGATAATCCAACTTACAAATGACCAAGGCTGGATATCCGGTTTATAAGTGACCAAAGCTGATTATCCCGCATATAAATTACCAAGGCTGATTATCCGGCTTATAAATTACCGAGGTTGATAATACAACTTACAAATGACCAAGGCTGGATATCCGGTTTATAAGTGACCAATGCTGATTATCCCGTATATAAATTACCAAGGCTGATTATCCGGCTTATAAATGACCAAGGTTGATAATCCAGCTTACAAATGACCAAGGCTGATTATCCGGTTTACAAATGACCAAGACTGATTATCCCGTTTATAAATTACCAAGGTTGCTTGTCCGGCTTATAAATTACGCACTGGAGTCGATGTAATCGACTTAATCCCTTTGTCTGTGCTTGTTTGTCCCTAGCCACTAAGCCACTCGCCTACTCAAACCAAAGATTTATAAAACATGGTTTTTCCATCATTTTTTTATATCTAAGATGACATTGCCTAATTTCTCAATCCATTTTTTTAAAGCAGAGACTGCTTCAGTGTTTCCTTAATATTAGGGTGGTAATGGTGGTGGTGGTGGGGCCGGTAGTGTGATGGTCATGGGGATGGTGATGATGGTGGTGGTGGTGATGGTGGTAGAAGTAGCGTAATGGTGGTGATGGAGGTGTTGGTATTGCTGGCGAGAGTGACGGCGATGATGTGAGGATGGGGTTCGGGGTGATGCTGGCGGTGCTGACGCGATGATAAGACGATGATGGTGGTGGGCTGGTGGTGGTGGTGGTGGTGGTGGGCTGGTGGTGGTGGTGGTGGTGGTGGGCTGGTGGTGGTGGTGGTGGTGGTGGTGGTGGTGGTGGTGGTGGTGGTGGTAGCATTATGGTAGTGCTGTTGAGATGATGGTGATAATGGTGGTGATGGTGATGGTGGTTGTAGTGATGGTGGAGGTGGCGGTATCGATGATTGTTGTCGAAGATCTTTGTAGAGAGATAATGGTACTTGGCAGCACAACAAGGCGGCGGCGATACTAAGAGAAGTTAGAATCCATTAATTCATTGAATTAACCAAAAAGAGATATTCTTCATTTAAAGATTCCTCGACCACCCCTCCCTAAAGTAAAAGAGGCAAAACACCACCACCACCACAACCATCACCACCACCAGCTCCACCGGGACTAACCATAATCTTCAACACCATCACCTTCGTCGTCTCCACAGCAACTATTACTATAAAGCAACAACAACTATAACAACAACACACTATAAAGCAACAACACACATTCAAGCAACAACTTTGTATGAATGATAGTTGGACGATGGAGGGGGAATGGTCATGGGTGGAGCGGGAGAGAGGGCTTTGATTTATTCCCACACAGCTAAAGTTATTGAGACTGTCGGTAGAATTTCTCAAATGGATAATGATGATGATGGTGGGGGCGAAGTTGATGATGATGAAGATGATGATGAAGATGATGGTGATGATGATGATGATGAATGATATTGGTGACGATGATGATGATGATAGGGGTGAGGACGATGACGATCACAACAATGATGTTGATGATGAGGATGATGATGATGATGATGATGAAGGTGATGATGATGGTGATGACTTAATCTGTAATATAGGCGGAAAAAATGTGATAGACAACGTCTATCATAGAGTCAATGCATTAAAATATATTTGTAAGAATACGTACGCATGTATGCACTTATGTATATATGCGCGTATATGCGCGTATGTATATATATATATATGTATATATATATATATACGCACACTCGCACTCGACACACTCACGCACACACCACATGCACACACACAAATATATAAATATATATGTATATATACTTGGAAAAGGATGCGTCTCGTTTAATTAAATAATAAATGATAAATAATATATAATACGTGTGTGTGTGCGTGTGCAAGCATACATATATCTATACACATGCATATAGAGGTAAAGGACGTCACCAGGCTGCAAATAACATGAAATACGTAAACGAATGAGGAGCAAAACCAAGTGAACTATTTAAACAACGAGGGAAAAAAGCAAGTTAACACAGTTGTCGGCTGTGTAATGCTCGAAATGAGGAATAGATAGAGAGCCGACAAGTGTTAACTTGTCCTGTTTTCCTTATATATATATATATATAATATATATATATCGCCATATATCGCTAGCCTCTGCGCGCATATTTTTCTCTCTCCTTGTTTCTTTCTGTTTCTTTTCTGTGTATCTTTCTGTTGAAGAGCGTAGGCTCGAAATGTAAAAGACTTGTTTTATTTATATTCCTGAGCGCCATACTAATACAATTGTTTGTTTGTATTCCACCTGCCTTCGTCTTTTTTTATTTCATAAAGCTTCCCGTTATATATATATATATATATATATATATATATATATATATATATATCTTATTATAAAAGGCATATTTTATCTGCCTCCCTTTGTAAGTTATAGAAATCTACAATATAGGATTTCTTCAATTACAATTTACCTAGCATTTTTAAGAGTAGAATGCATCGGGTCATGCCAGGTCCAGTTTTAAAAATTTAAACTCCAATTAAGCAAAATTTACAGAAAACTCACATTCTGGTGTGTATGTCAAATGCTTTTCTTAGTCTGGTTTACAGCACACGCAAACGCACACACACAGTGTGCAACGAATAAAATGAAAGTAAATAGCGACAGAGTGATTTGAGGAAGACTAAACTGAAAGTATTTAAACCACTACTCAAAAATAAAAAAACAACAGCAAACAGAAACAAATAAATACATAACGATTTACTCCTCACACAATTTCTTCAATTAGAATTTACCTAAGATTTTTCAAAGTACTCCATTCGCTCATGCCATAATATATTTCTTTCAATTTCACCCCCAATTAAGACAAAATTCGAGAAAACTCAATATTTTAACATTTCACTCCGAAAGCATTGATGTACATGTATGCGTGCGTGAGTGTGTGTGTGTGTGTGTGTGTTTGATGGGTTGTGCGACACAGAAAGTGTGGTGTGTAAGTGAAGTGCTTTTGTTAGTGTGTGTAAAGAGACAGACAGAGTGAAAGACAGAAATAACTGAAGTTTTCACTATGATATCATCACGTGCGAAAAAATTCGAAGGGTTTTGAACAATTGAGATACAGATGTCACGCCTGTATTGAAACCATTGCTAAGCTGCCGTAATTGCTTAATTAAGACTTTGTTTAAATTGAAAGGGGCAAATATGTGACGAGGTTGAAAAAAATACCCCAGAAAAAAAATGTACTGCTGGTATTTATATAATTCACTACTATTTTGCTACAATGTCATGAAAAAGAAAAATTAGGTATGTAAATCGAATTCGCCACCCCCTTTTCCCCGTTCGAGTTTGTGTAAAAAAATTATTATTTAAGTTTTAAAAATTATTTACTTTGTTCAAAAAATATTAATATTAATTAATTTTCAAGAATTATTTAATTTTATTCTGTAAAATAGTAATTAATTCATTTATCTGTAAATCCGCGAGGTTGTTACTCAGGCACCTAGAATGGTAACCTTCAACTAACACTATCTCCTCCGAGACCCTGCGGCGCAAGTTGACATAAAATTCAAATCGGACCATGTTAACACCAAAAATTATTTACATCAAAAAGATGCTTTTTTCTATGAAAATCCCTATTTTTTACGATTTTTTCACTGCTGTGTCGCCACTTTTCGGTGTATTTCGACCAGAAAAATGTTCACAAAATTTTTACTTTTCAAAATTACAATTCCAGCGGGTCGAAACAAACCCGAGCAACGCCGGGCGATACTGCTAGTATATATATATATATATATAAATTGTATATATATACATATAGTGAATGCGCATGGCTCAGGGCTTAGAGCGTCGAGCTCACGATCGTAAGATTGTGAGTTCGATTCCCGGACCGGGCTGCGCGTTGTGTTCTTGAGCAAGACACCTTATTTCACGTTCCTCCAGTTCACTCAGGTGTAGAAATGAGTTGCGACGTCAATGATGCGAAGCTGTATCAGTCTTTGCCCTTTCCTTTGGATGACATCGAGGGCGTGGAGAGGGAAAGCTGGTATGCATAAGCGACTTGCCCGGACTTGTGCCTCGGAGGGTAACATTCTACGTGCGATCCCATGATCATTCATGACCGAAGGGAGTTTCCTCCTCGTCATATACACACACACATGCACACACACACACACACACACACACACACACACACACACACACACACACACACACACACACACACACACACAAGGCTTACAAAGAATAAGTCCTAGGGTTGAATGTTTCGACTAAAGGTGGTGCTCCAGCATGGCCACAGTCAAATGACTGAAACAAGTACAAGAATAAAAGAATATATATATATGCAGAGAGAGGGAGAGAGAGAGAGAGAGAGAGAGAGGGAAAGAGGGAGAGAGCAGTAGAGAGATACATCCATATGCATCTTCGAACGTATGTATACGTATATATATATATGACTGTTTGTGAATGAATATGTACTTCTATACTTATGTGTATCTGTGTGCTTGTACGCATGTATGTGCGTGTCTTTGTGTATGTATGTGAATCTGTGTGTGTGTGTGTTTCTGTATATGAGTGCGTGCGTACGACAGCAGAGTTCGGGGTTTTGGTGCTTCTGTCGCCGTTGTTTTGTATTTTACGTTAACGGTGACGAACGTGTTGGCGTCAGAGTGACACTCGTTATTGTTGCTGTTGATGTCGGGGACGATGGCGCGCGTACGGGGTACAAGAGGTGGTTTTAAAAATCTTCCTCCGAACAAGATAAGTATTTTGTCATTTGTACAAGTTTTCTTGACTTATGTTCGAAAGAGATTAACCTTCGTCAACAACACAGCAACAAAAGAAATATAACCAACAAGACCCAACCACAATCGTAGAAGCCGAAACGCCAGGAACTAGACCGACAACAACAACAACGACAACCGCTAAGATGGCGATAGAACGACAAAACAAGCAGTCTAAAGATGTTTTTATCTCGAATGCGTATCCATCCAGGCGCCTGTACGTTGCTGTCTTTCTCTACGTTAATCCTCTGCAGTTCACTCGGTGCTCAGCTTTGAGATCAGTAACCTGTACGTTTGCGATAAATTATTTATTATACATGCACACACACGCACACGCATGCACACACACACACAAACACACACACACACACACACACTATAATAGCGTGTGCACGTATGTGTGTATACATATTTGCTAGTTGTCTCCTTTTTTCTCTATATTTGTGTGTGTGTCAATAAATAAACATATTTATGTGCATGTGTGTATTTATATATATAGATGCATATATATATTCATAGATATATACACACATATATATATATACATATATATATATATATGATATATATTATATATATATATATATATATATAATATATATATATATATGTATATATATATGTACATACATAGATACATATATACATATGTATATATATGTGCATATATACACATGTGTATGTGCACGTGTGTATTTATGTATGTATGCTTGATGTATACGTATAAATGAAAAGAGTATGAAACAGTACACTCTTTTTACACGACTAAAAGCATTTTGCTACGACGATATTTTGAGTGCAAAGCTCTTATTCATTTCGAAATGGAGTTAAATTTAAATTCGAATTCCTATTGGTCGAGCAAGACCACGAGAGACAATAGTGTAAAAGAAGAAGACCTGAGATCGTGTATAGAAATTTGTATAGATCCTAAAATTTAGCAGGATCCTGCCCTGTAATCTTCATCGACTTATTATTCATTCAGAAATGGTAGGCGGCTGCTGTAAAGAAATTTTCCCGCATCCTGTCAGGTTTTTGAAACGCTATAATTTTTTAACTGATATAATGTAAATGTTTGAACTGCAAATCATTTGCTTAATCAATACACCAAGATAAATTCAAATTGATATATTGTTTTTGATAAAATGCATAAAGGTATGTGAATCAGAAGTGTGAATAAAAGAAGTTGCGGTATTACAAACGATTCTTTGTTATAAAGCAGCTGACAATTTTCTAATACTTACTTTCTCTGGTGGCAAAGTTCAGCGTGCAATGCCTGCACAGCCTACAAATTACAAGCAGAAAGAAATTTATTGAAAGTTAGAATTTATAAGATTATCATTATCATTATCATTATTATCATTATTATCATTATTATCATTATTATCATTATTATCATTATTATCATTATTATCATTATTATCATTATTATCATTATTATCATTATTATCATTATTATCATTATTATCTTATTATCATTATTATCATTATTATCATTATTATCATTTATCATTATTATCATTATTATCATTATTATCATTATTATCATATTATCATTATTATCATTATTATCATTATTTCATTATATCATTATTATCATTATTATCTTATTATCATTATTATCATTATTATCATTATTATCATTATTATCATTATTATTATCATTATTATTATTATTATTATATTATCATATTATTATCATTATCATTATCATTATCATATCATTATCATTATCATTATCATTATCATTATCATTATTATTATTATTATTATTATTATATTATTATTATTATTATATTATTATTATTATTATTATTATTATTATTATTATTGAGTGAGAGAGCAGTTCATGCCATCAAAGTGACACTGGGGTAAAATATACGAAGCCCAGTATACCCATCATGACTACCCGTCTGATAAGGGTACACCAGGCACATGCATCACAACCATATGTGCGCGACATGGTGATCTCATATCAAGATAAACAGCACATGACCTTGCAGGTGGAGCCCAGTTAGAATTTTCTTCAGATCGAGTAACCCATCCCGCTCAAAGGGTCCCTGAATAAGGGTTGTTTAAGGACGTTGAACGAAACACCCATGTTTCCAGAGGTGAATTATTTAAACCCCAAAGAATCCTTCTCAATACATGGCTATGATGCTCCCCCACTACTTCTGCTCGTGATCAGAGATGCACATATCGTCAGCCACTAAGGGACATGCTCAACTGGTTAAGGTCAAACAACTGACAAGCAAATCTGTGGTATTGAGCAGAATATTTGCTGTAGCCCATCTTTTATACCAAGACAAAACAATGTACATGATAACACTTCCAATCAGTTAAGATCAGAAGCCATGAGAGCCACTGCCTGGTACTGCACCAGGGCATTTATTATTATTATTATTATTATTATTATTAATTATTATTATTATTATTATTATTATTATTATTATTATTCAGGTCACTGCTTGGAATCGAACTCGGAATCTTGGGGTTAGTAACTCGCGCCATATACCCACGAGCATATGTCGTAGTGGTTAAGAGTAGTGAGGAATGAGAACCCGGGTTCGAAATTTCCCCAATACACATAAAGAAGACTGGAGTGTATATCAGCCGAAACGTTGCGTTAACAACAAACAAGATGAGGACAAATATGCGTCAATTGGAAATAAATGTAAATAATGTACATAATTCCTCATCTGCAAGTAAGAGAATAATTAAAGAAAAAAAAATGTCTATGGCGGCAAGATAGCAGAATCGTTAGCACGCCGAGCAAAATTGCTTAACCGTATTTCGTCCGTCTTTACTTTCTGAGTTCAAATTCTGCCGAGGTCGACTTCAGTTTTTATCCTTTCGGAGGTAGACAAAAAATAAGTACCAGTTGAATACTGGGGTTACTGTAATTAACTTGCAGCCTCCCCCAAAGTTGCTGGCCTTGTTCTATAGTTTGAAACGCGTTTACACACACTCTGCAAATATGATAAACGTAGGAGTGGCTGTGTGGTAAGTAGCTTGCTTACCAACCACATGGTTCAGGGTTCAGTCCCACTGCGTGGCACCTTGGGCAAGAGTTTTCTACTATAGCCTCGGGTCGAACAAAGCTCTGCGAGTGGATTTGGTAGACGGAAACTGAAAGAAGCTCGTCGTATATATATATGCGTGTGTGTGTGTGTGTGTGTGTGTGTGTGTGTGTGTAAATGTTTGTGCGTCTGTGTTTGTCACCCTACCATCGCTTGACAACCGATGTTGGTGTGGTTACGCCCCTGTAACTTAGCGGTTCGGCAAAAAAAGACGATGGAACGAGTACTAGCTTTATAAAGAATAAGTCCTGGGGTCGATTTGTTCGACTAAAGGCGTTGCTCCAGTATGGCC
>NC_043004.1:12540236-12542736 GCF_006345805.1 Octopus sinensis
GTATTTGTTTGTTTTTTTTTAAATCGCAGGCAGTTATTGGAAATGTATATATATATTAATAATAATACTGTAATTGTTCCTGTTGTTGTTGTTTTTTTTGTTTCCCGTTTGGATTAAAATATATATATATATATATATATATAATATATATATATATATATATATATATATATATACGAGGGGGTGCCGAAGAGCTCCTGGCTTTAAGGGGCTCGCGAAATGTCTGGCTGGAGGCCAAAACTTCCGAATTCTTTTACAGGGTTGGACAAGCTGAAGGATCACTTTGGCCGAAATAAGATTAAGATTAATGTAAAAAATAAATATCACTGAAGCAAAATAACACCAAATATATAGTGCGTGTGTTTTTATTGGCTAAACTGGCAATATGACCATTCCGAAATATAACAATATATATATATATTGTATTTATATATATATATATATATATATAATATATATATATATATATATATATATATATATATATATATAGATATATATATATATATGTATACATTTATATATGTATCTTTCCATTTCCTGAGCGCCTATTAATAATAATACTGTAATTGTTCCTGTTGTTGTTGTTTTTTTTGTTTCCCGTTTGGATTAAAATTATATATATATATATACGAGGGGGTGCCGAAGAGCTCCTGGCTTTAAGGGACTCGCGAAATGTCTGGCTGGAGGCCAAAACTTCCGAATTCTTTTACAGGGTTGGACAAGCTGAAGGATCACTGCAATAAGTGTGTGAATCTGAGAGGGGAAATATGTGGAATAAAATCATAATTGTCTGATTCTCCTGTGCTATTTTTTAAAACTCAAAGCCAGGAAGTTTTCAAGCGCACCCCTCCTCTGTGTGTGTGTGTGTGTGTGTGTGTGTGTGTGTGTGTGTGTGTGAGAGAGAGAGAGAGAGAGAGTGTGTGTGTGAGTGTGTGTGTGTGAGTGTGTGTGAGTGTGTGTGCGTCCTTCCTTATCATTCGTCTCTCAGTCCGCTACAAACCCTCAAACCCTCTCTCCCTTTCTGTCTCTCCCTGTGTCTCTGTCAGTCTGTCTGTCTCTCTCCTATCTCTGTCTCTTTCTCTCTCTCACTCTCTATCCCTGTCAGTCTCAATTACAGCATCAACCCCTTCCCCACTTCGATCGTAAAATTTGTCATCCGTAATTGCAAACACAGGACCTGTCTTCATTCACGGACCTGAGTGATTCACCTTGTAGGCAGTTTCCCACAAGCTCTGGTATTTGGAAAATTCTAGTATAAGTGACCCTCCTATTATAAAGCCGAACCAGTTCGGTCTCCCACCCTCTCAATACGTCGCTGTCAGTCTAGTTCGTGGCCGATGTTTTCTTATGGTGAGTCGGAGATGGAGGTGGATTTCACCTCCTACCTTACAGTCAAGGATGCGGAGTTCGTCGAAGTGCCGATAGTAGCCGAAGACATACGAGCTGCACAAGGGAGAAGTCTTCGAGGCTGGATAGTCGGCCCTCCGAAGTTCATTTTTAGATGCCAGACTTGTTCGGTGATCTCTTGGCTTGTGTCTAGTGCAACTGACAGCAGAACAGGAAAAATCCCCAGTGTTGTGAACTGTGACGTAGTGGTGCTGCTGAGAAAGGACCCGAATAAGGAGTACCAAATAGATAATTTTGAGTCCATAACTCTGCTGAACAGAGATTATAAGACTTTGGCCAAGACGTTAGCCAATAGGTTGGCACTTGTCGTTGATAAGCAGAAAAGCACTATCCCAAACAAATCTACGAGAAACTCCGTTTCACGCGCTACAACACAGAGAAGGTGGGTAAGGGACCTTGCATGGGTGGACCCATGAACAGTTTGAATCAATCAAAAGCTTTTGATAGGGTGGACGCCCACTCTCACCTCTCCTGTACGTGCTGGCTCGAGAGCAATTACTAAGGAATTTGACTGTTTCGAAGAGCATGCTGCATGAACTAGGCTGTACCTGGAGTGTCGGCAAGTACTCACAGCCTTCTGCCAGTCAGGCAATGCGATATAGGAGATTAGTAGCGAGAAAATATAATGACAATACGGTAAAGCTCTGAGCTTCTGGAGGAATCAATTAGCTGGTCTTCGCCGAAGGAATTTTAAACCGGGGCCTATGGATAATTTCCAGGAATCCACAGTCTGGAAGTACTACCGGGGAGCTCTGCTGGTTCGAGACAAGCTCAGCAGGCTCGGAAGTGCTATCAGACAGAGAGGTGCAGAGGACGATGAAACCTTTCAGTATGCATTCGCCTAGTGTCCGGGCATTGTTGACTTGTAGAGTTTTGTCTAACAGCTGTTGCTGTATGTAGGACGGATTCTATTATCAACCGAGTCAATCGTGATGATCGCCACGCCTTCTTCTTTAGGCTGCCAAAGAAGTGTCGTCTTCTAGTAGTAGTAGTGGTAGTGTTGGTGGTGTTGGTGGTGGTGGTAGTAGTAGTGGTGGTGGTGGTAGAGGTAGTAGTAGTAGTAGTAGTAGTAGTGGTGGTGGTGGTGGTG
>NC_043004.1:12547736-12562736 GCF_006345805.1 Octopus sinensis
CACGTTGCTCCAGTCCACCCAGCTGGCTAAAATGCGTAACCTTTCGACGGGCCGGCGTTCCGTCTAGGTGGGGAATATATCAGCCACGGAAACTGGGAAACCGGGGAACTGGCTCCTTGAATCTATATGGTTCGGAAATAAGCAATATCCTCATCTTTAATATCCTAACATCACTTTCGACTCCACGGATGCTGCGATCGTATTGATTTGTCCTTCCTGGCGTATCTATGAATGGAGAAGAAACTAGACACTTGCTTCTAGACACAGCCAAGGAAACGCAGAGGTGGTTCAGATACTATCTCTCTAATACTGTCGACCAACAACGATAAAGTTCAACCATTCGTGTTTTCATTTCCCCTCCAGTTCAACTGCGATTCTGACCAAATGAGCCGACATATAATGATATGAGTTCTAACCATGACCATCCACGTTTTTTCTATGCGTGGTATATCAACAAATATATTGGTTTCAAATTTTGACATCAGGCCAGTATTTAGTGGGGAGGGGGATAGTCGATTACATCGACCCGTGTTCGACTGGTACTTATTTTAAGGATGAAAGTTGTCCTCGGCGGAATTTGAATATCCACTGTTTTTATTTTCCATTGTTTAAAATAATGAGGCGTCATTCCAGGTACTTTCTGACGTCCATCGTCCATCTCATTCACAAAGATCATTACAGTAATGAAATGGTCCCATCTTATAATTGAAGTCATGTCGGGAGACTCTGCAAAAGGCACTAAAAGAACCAGATGGTGGTGGTGTTAAACAGATTAGGTCTACAAAGCATGTGATAGGATTTGAACTCAGAACGCAAACAACCGTAACAAATACCGGTCTCAGGTTCTTTTTTTACCGCCAACCCACTACCCTTTGTTGGTGCTTTTAAACAACCCCCAAAAATGATATGTAAAATTAACCTCAGCAGGGTTTGTGCTAAGCATAAATGACTAAAAATGTCAATAACGGGGTCACGTATCTCAAATAAAGGGAGATAGAGTGACAAGGTCAAAGAAACGCTGGAAGCTGTTAGTGTATACTATTTCAATTTGTTAATTAAGTTAAGATCAGTGACAACTTGCTTGCCATATCGTCTAAGATTTCTTTTACTTTAACAAGTTGGCAGATATATCATGTATCGTGTTTCTATTTGTGTTGAGGTTTGTTGAAAAGGGCCTAGTTTTAGATATTTTGCACCTCATTTCATAATATTCCTGCGTAATTTTGTAGGATTTAAAGTAATTTAATTCTCAGTGTATTATTTATAAAATAGGTTTTGTGATTTATGCCTAGGGCAGCAAATTTGAGAGTAAACATTGGATGATATTAACGCCCCAGTACTTGACTGGCACAATATTTTCAGAACCTCCGGTGCGATGAAAGGCAAAGATGATTTGGTGAGATTTGAACTCAGAACGGAAATGACCGGAAAAAATTGTGCAAAGCGCTTTTTTTTTTCTTCTGACGCTTTAATATTCCTTTCAGCTCGTTCATATTCATGAAATATTAACGGGTTTTACTTTTAGAGGGATTATGCTATTATCGACTCCCGGAAAAGTTTTTAACAGGATACTTTTAGATCGGATGAGGACAGCAGGTGTCAAATTGTTGCGTAAAGAACAAGCCGTATTTAGGAAGAACCGTTCATGTGTAGATCAAATCGCCACTCTTCGAATCATCTTAGAGCAAAGCGCAGAGTGGAATGCACCGCTTTATATTAACTTTATAGATTTCGAAAAAGCATTCGATAGTGTAGATAGCGAAGGCTTATGGAAAATTATGCAGCACTAATGCATACTAGACAAGTACATACCTATAATAAGAGCAACTTACCAAGGAATGCCATGCTGAGTCTTGCATTGAAACGGAGCTACGGATAAATTCGAAGTAAAAACAGGAGTTCGACAGGGCTGTATACTTTCTCCCTTTTTGTTTCTACTAGTTATAGATTGGATTATGAAGGAAACTACGAATGAAAGCCAAACAGGCATTGAACGGACGGATGCAGAAGCTCTAGAAGATCTCGATTTTGCAGATGATATAGTGCTACTTTCACAAACATATAGCCAAATGCAAAATAAACCGTCAAAATTAGAAGCAATAGCTGCCAAACTAGGATTGAAAGTCAACGGCGACAAATCAAAAATTATGCGCGTTAATAAAGAAAACAGCGAACGTATTAAACTAGAAACCGGTGAACTAGAGGATGTAGCCGAGTTTACGTATTTATGTAGTAAGATAACGTTTTCAGGCGGCACCGACGAAGATATTAAGACGAGAATAAGTACCGCTTTTCACCTGTTAAAAAAGTATGGGGCACAAGTGTAATTTCAATAAAGAACACAATAAGAATGTTTAATACTAACGTAAAAGCGGTGTTATTATATGGGGCTGAGACATGGCGAACAACAGTTAAGTAAAATAAGCAAATACAATAATTCATCAACAGATGCTTGAGTAGTAATACTTAAAATTAGATGGCCCGAACACATAAGCAATATGGAGCTATGGCAAAGAACTGAGGACGCTCGACCTTTATTCTCTTGAAAAACGCCGCCGCCGTGGTGATCTCATTCTCGCCCATAACATCATAAGCGGAAAGTTGTAACCTCTCGAAAGAGCTGTTCTTCACTCCTGCTCCAGAGCGTCGGCTGCGGGGTCATTCCGAAAAGCTCTACCTGCGACGATTTCATCTCAATCGAAGGAGAGGAGCTTTCTCCGTCCGGGTTGCGGATCCGTGGAACAAGCTGCCAGACGAGATGGTGAAGATGCCGACGACCGCTTTGTTCAAAGCCTCCCTGGACCTCAAGTGGCCTGAACTCTTTACATGAACACCACCCTGTACTTAACTCCATGTCCCCCTACATGGCCTTGCTATTTGCTTTTGAGCCAAATTAACTAACTAACTAACTAAGTTTCGATTAGGGAGCAAATATTTAAGTAAAAATGGAAGTGGATTGGTAGCACAATTAGAAAAGACACACCAAATGTGTGAAAAGTGCTTTACAGTGGAATCCGGATGGATATAGAAAGAAAGGTAGGCCTAAGAACTCTTGGCGTAGATCAACACAAAAGGAATTAGAGAAAAGGGGATATTCATGGCAGAGTATAAGTACAGAAAAATTATGCGACATGGAAGTGGCCTTTACTCCGCGTTGGAGGGTTAAAAGCAGGAAATAAAAAGTTAGTGCCACTGTCTTGATCTTTGCAGTTTTCACAGCAGAATTACATTATATATACAAGAAAATGGTCCGGGCAATTGGCAGCAAAATCATCAGAAAGTCGATATTATACTATTACCAGTGTTGCAAGCTGGCAGAAACGTTGGAGTGTCCGACAAACGGCTTAACAGTATTACTTCTACCTCTTTACGTCCAAAGCTCAAAATTTCGCCGAAGTCGACTTGGCCTTCCATCCTTTCGAGAATATTAAATTAAGTATCATTTGAGCACTGGGATGTCGATGTAATCGTCTGAAACTCTACCTCTTAAAAATTGCTGTTTCTAT
Source organism: Octopus sinensis (assembly GCF_006345805.1). Lineage (NCBI taxonomy): Eukaryota > Metazoa > Mollusca > Cephalopoda > Octopoda > Octopodidae > Octopus > Octopus sinensis. The sequence goes on from NC_043004.1 coordinate 12,551,243, forward strand.
ACCAAAATATGAAACTGTTATATATCATTATCTGCGTGATGTGACAAAAACATGAATGATTAATTGAAAATACGTCGGTAAAATAAATGCTGGAAAGATAACGGTACTAAAGAATTTAGACATCGAGTTTCCTTTAAGGCAGGAAACAGTTTCTTTGGGCTGCAGACCAGAGCTTATTGTCTTATAGCAGAACACAATGTTGTGCTGTGCCCAAATGACAATATATCTCAACGAGTTTAATATTGTGGAAGCTGAAATAAATTCCAGCATATTATGACAGCTTCGTTTGCAATCCCTTCGGGTTAATTGGATCCAAGATAAAACGAAACTCTGAGCTAACATCTCAAATTATATATAATTAACAATCTCTTTAATATTACGAAATTAAAAAAGAAAACATGGCTTCATTAGCTCTCCTCCTCTCTCTCTCTCTCTCACACACACATACGTACACATACACATACTCACGAGCTAAGCGATAATCTATGAATACAGAAGCAGCGTCGTAGTCGAAATATGTTGCTTGAATCACATCAAAACGAAGAAATGAATCGTGGCTTCCTATTGAGATTTATGTTTTAATTTTATTTCAATCATTGTATTCTCTGTATTTTCTACAACATTAGATGTAAACGTATCTTAAACATAAGTTTCCGCTAGTTATCGACTGCATTTATCTCTGTTAGAGTCATCTGGTAATATATTATTAAGAATAACATTAAGTAATAATAAATGAGGTTTGGTGAGTTAATACGATATTTATAACATTCTGTAAAACTGTGATGAATTTATGTTCGGATTGTCTTTACATGCTTATGTAGATGTAGAAAGAGACGTGGTGGTTGTGGTGGTCGTGGTGTGGGTGTTAGTGTTGGTGTTGTTGATGGTGATAGTGGTGGGTGTCGTCGTCGCCGTGGTGATGTGTATGTGTGTATTAAAGGGTGAGGAGGGTGGAAACTGTTGCCGATTTTATGATGTATGATGAAGATTGCGTCTTAAACAAGAACTGATTGTTTCTCATTCGAGTGAAGCATACAAACACACTCGTATACACGCCTTCCATACACATACAACACAGACACACGCACATATATATATATATATATATATATACAAACGCCCGTACACACACACATATATATATACACACACATATACTTGCAGTCGCATACGCATATAATTACAGAAGTTCACAAACGTGCACACAGACACACGGAACAAGCTCATGGCCAAACATACATACACAAACACCTACATACATTCTATCTATCTCTCTATCGATCGATCGATCTGACTATCTATCCATCGATCGATCGAACTATCTATCTATCTATCTATCTATCTATCTATCTATCTATCTATCTATCTATCTATCTATCTATCTTTTCGGGCCAGGGCCCATGGACAACTTCCAGAGATCCCTGGCCTGGCAGTGCTACCGAGAAGCGCTACCCGTTCGGGATAAGCTCTACAGACACGGCTCGAGAAACACGGGGCCGACCTGCCCGAGATGCGGTCAGAGCGACGAAACCGTTCTGCACGCACTCGTATAGTGTCCAACAATTTCCGACCTGTGGGCTTATGTCGAACAACTGCTGTCACGTGTGGGACGAGTCGGTTTATTAGCTGAGTCTATCGTCAATATTGTCACGCCTCCTTCCTTCAAACGGGAAGGAAGAGCTATTTTCATCATCCTTGTGGCTATGGCGAAAGAATGTATCTGGTGGACGCGTCTGAAAGGATTGGAGACAAACACTTTCCTCTCTGGTCAATCACTCATCAACTTCTTCAAGTACCACTTGAAAAGGAAAGTGAGAGTAGAGAGGCAAGTTTTGTCTAGCGAATGTTTTAAAAAAAGATGGGTGAATGTAGCAAGGATAGCACGTATGAATGACGAAGCCACCTTGAGCATAATCCTATGAACCCAGAAATTGAAAACAGGGTTACCCACTTGCAAACAAATGTGGTAACATATAACAATATTGACCAAGGTTACCGTGGTCTTTTTCGTAGGCTTTTCTTCCCACGGATAAACATTACTTGCTTTCCCCTTTACACCATATATCATAACACTGTGATACACGATCCCTATTGATCGTTTTTTTTCCTCTTCCCCCTTTTTCCCCCTTTTTTCTTCTTTTTTTCATTTCTCTTTTCTTTTGTTCCTTTTCCTTTTCTTTATTTTCTTTATTTTTTTTAATTAATTTTTTTTTGTTCTTTTCTTCCCTTTTACGATCCCTCTTGATCGAAAACCTACGCCACCCCTTTTCTTTGTTTCTTTTGTTTTTTGTCTTTTTCATCCCCCAAAAGAAAAGCTATACCTTGTAACTTGTCCCATCTGTGTGCAGCCCTGTGTGGCCAATAAAGAAACTTATCTATCTATCTATCTATCTATCTATCTATTTATTTATTTATCTATCTATCTATCACTCTGTGAGCATCTGTGTGTCTATTTGACTCTGTGTGGGTCTGTTTGTGTTTGTGTGTGCGTGTATGTAAATATATATGCACATACATATATACATACATACCCAAGCATACACAGAGGAATATGTACAAATAAAAATAGACACACATCTACATGCATGCACACAGAATACACCATACACACGCACACATACATACATTCACATATACATGCATTTTGACATTTCCTTCAAACTATCCGACATTAAAATACAGAAAACGTTGAAAAGTTTTGTCATCGAAGTATTTCTCGGGAACAATCTTGACTGTCGCTGGAGAAGATAAATTTCAAATAGATAATGGAAATTTTCTTATGAATAAAACAGCCGAACGCTGTGGATTTTAAAAAAACGTCTTAACAATCATTTTTCCTCTTTTAGACTAAAACAAAGGCAGGTTGCACTACATTATCTAGCAAAATTTGGGAACTAAAAACAAATAATATAGGATTCAACCTAAAATGGGATATAGTTAGAAGGGCAAAACCTTATAGAAATAGTAGGGAAGGTTGTCAACTTTGTTCTGTGGAAACTTATGAAATTTTAAAGCATCGAAGTAATAAAAATCTGTTGAATAATCGTCTGGAGTTGGGATAATCTTGCATACATTCCACAACTCGAACGTTTAAATACTTTAAATAAAAATTATGAATATTCCTATATTTTTCAAATTTTAACTTTTTATTATAATAATAATAAGAAATATACTATACTAGCCTTTAAATTAACTTTCATAGATTACTAGAATAACTTCACTATAATCTTGAAATTGGAACTTTTCCTAAATCTAATTTAGTTTTAAAATTTAAAGCTGTTCCCCAGTTATAAAATACTATGCCTACTAAAAATAAGTGATAGTTTCTTTTGGGTTTTTTCCCTACTCTCTGTAAAAGAAATTAATGACCTTTTGACACTGACCTAGTTTCTTCTCACCACATAGGATTAATTGGCTTTTTGTTAGTGACAACTTGAATTTCTTTATGGTATTCCGAAACCTTCCTTACCCTCATTTCTACAACCAACTTGAATTCCTTTTATGGTATTCTGAAGCCTCCCTTACCCTCATTCCTAAAACTAAAAAAAAAAAAAAATATATATGTATTTGTGTGTGTGTGTGTGTGTGTTTAATCATATCAAAGGGAAATGGAATTTAATTAAAATTAAAAACATTCAATTAAAATTTACATCTCCAGTGGTCTAACGCGTAAAAAAATTTTAGTCAAAAAGACTATATATTAGTCATACGATATAGTGTATATTTAAACACATAGAGAATCCACTTATAGGGATTCTAACGCATTAGAAAGAACAGCTAAGTTCTATGACCACAAAAAAAATTCGGGACAAAATTCGACAGGAATAAATTTGGAAATGAAAAACATTTACCATCTAGTTTCCTGGACCAATTGGTTCCTAATCATCCTTAGCAAGTCATATATGTATGTATTTATGCATATATATATATATATATTATATACATAATATATTTATATATATATATATATTATATATATAGTATATATACTTTATATATATTATTATACTAGCAGCATAGCCCGCGTTGCCCGGGTATATAAGAGCCCCTAGTAGGCAACGACTAATCCCAATGTAGTCCTTTCCCTCCAGGGAACGAAGGTGCATGTGGACGTTGCAATGTCTTGTCTTCACTGGAATACTTCTGTATATACGATGTTCCTAGCTGTCCGTTTGGGCGAAAACATGAAAACATCATTGCGCCTCCCAACGCGTGAACAGCCCACGTAGAGTTGACCGTGGGCGAAGCACTGTTCGCCCAAATGTAACCCAGCGACTTGTAGCGTTTGGCCTTGGGATTTATTGATCGACTTGCGAAGCAGAGTTTAACAGGAAACTGAGAACGCCTGAAGTGGATTGGTAGGTCAGCGCCCGACGGTTGAAGGTGCATCCGTGGAATGAAGACGTCCTCTCCCTTCCCACAACCGGTAAGTATTGTGGCCGTTATTAAATGTGTGCCAAATGTTTCACAACCAAACGTGTGCCGTTGCACTGTTTAGGTGGAACCAAATTCCTGATGAGCATAATGGGCGCACCGACTTTTAACTTCAGGATGTGTGGTGGCAGGCCTGGCGGTTCAAGTGAATTCAGGAATTCAACAGGATAATCGGCAAGCTGGGCGGGGTCTGCTGTCCTATCTATAGATTTGTAGACGTGGACATCACCAGGAATAGCTTCAAGTAGCTGGATATTGATGGAGTTGACGGTTGTATTTTTGGGTGCGAGAATAGCTCTGCCTGCCAGCCATTTTAGGTCGCGTAAATTGTTTTGTAGGTCGTGGAAGACAGCGTCCCGGAGGCTAGCAGGGGTGTCGACAATGGTGCAAAGTGAGTCCAATTGAACGTAGCCATCCGCATCAGACAGCATCCTATTTTCACCGAGCGATAAGAGGTCCCTGGAGAATGCAGCGGATCCGCTGTCACCAATTAACTGCGCGCGCGCATGTTAGTTTGGAGGTGCAAGGGCCGCACATGTGCCCAAAGAGCTGACGACTTAAGGCACGCGCGCACGGCATCGGCACGGGTTCCTTTTGGAATAACAGGTAGAGTCTGCCTGAAGTCTCCTGAAAGAAGTAAAGTTAATCCTCCCATGGGGGCCGTAGAGTCTCTGATGTCTTGCAGGGACCTGTCCAGTGCCTCAAGGGCGCCTTTGTGTGCCATAGTGCACTCGTCCCATACGATGAGTTTGCATCTGCGAAGAATGTCGGCCTGTTCTGAGTTCTTGGCGATGTTGCAGATACGTGACTCGGACTTTGCCAGATCGAGCGGGAGTCTGAAGGCAGAGTGGGCGGTTCTGCCACCCGGAAGCAACGTGGCCGCGATACCAGAGGAAGCTACAGCCAGGGCAATGTCCGTGTTGCGTCTGACCTCTGCCAGAATTAGTTTAGTGACGAAGGTTTTGCCAGTGCCGCCGGGTGCATCAAGGAAGAAAATCCCCCCACGTTGCTGTCTGACAGAGTCTACGATGGTGTTGTAGGCTATGCGCTGGTCTGGAAGCAGCCGTGGTTCATTATCTTGGACGTACTGGTGCAGTTCCTCAATGCAGTAGGAAGTTTCGCGTAACAATTCAGCAGACATAACATTGGCGTGTTCACGTGTGGGTGGTGGAAGGCCGTACTCTGTTAAAGCAGACCCACCCTATCGATGACAGCGTCTTCGAGTTGAATGAGCGCAAAATTGTAAATGAAGTTGGTGAACGTGATCTCGGCGGAAGGGCAGTGTTGCTGAGCCGTACGTAAGAAGTCGTGCGACATGTCATCCCTGTATTTCATCCAGAGACTTAGTGGATGACTAAGCTGACATTTTTGAAGAAGGATTGCGAAAAGATGTCGTAGGGCCGAATGCGTTTGCAGTAAAGCACCCTCTGCCATCGTGGCGTCCCACTGGGAGTCATCCTCTAGAAGGCCAAGTCTCATACATGCTTCCCTGAAGGTGTCGCACAGAACCCCATTGACGGTACGTATATTGGCGAAACCTGTTGACCAGTGACCTCATGTAGAAGGAGACGGAGGTAGAAGCATTCTTGCTGGTTTGGCGGGATGTTGTAAACTCGACCCAGGCAGGAGTCAAACTTGACGCCTGGGAAGCTTTCGACGTTTTTGCCGGATTTCCGTCGAATCCAGGTGTTTTTAGACCACACGAAGTACGATGGGACCTGTGGGTACAAAAGCGTTCGAGCGAAGTCATCACGTTGGCATAATTTGAAGAAACCAGTCAACGTTGTGTCTTTAGGGCTGGTGGCTATCTGCACAGCACTTTGCTCTGCCTTTGTTGATATATTTGCAGACATATTGTATTGACCTGATGGAGCTGCAGAACTCAACGTTGACGTGGGCTTTGAATATCTTCGACAGGAGAGGACAGTAGGGGACAATGTAGCTGTTGTCCACTTGATGTCGCCCAACCGTAATCGTGCGGCCTCCATTGGCTGGACTCCTTCGTTTGTACAGCGGATACCCATCGCCGCCTGTTTTAGTCTCCAAAGTGAACCGTTTAGGGAATCCCTTTGAGCAGGCTAATCCGTTTTTGTAGCATGGTGTGTTGGCGTAATTTGGTCCACAGGGCCCGTGTACCATGGTAGTGCGGACAATTTCGTAGAGTCCGGGGTCCTCATCGGGGTCAGGAATCTCGGCGGAAATGAATTTGTCAATGTCATTAGTCTCGATTTTATGAGTGAGCCAAAATTAAGATGTGAGCATGTGGCAAGCCCCTCTTTTGCCACTCGACCGAAAACATGTGGCACCTGACATGCCCGAAAATCTGACCCTTAACTATCAAATCCTTCATTTTGCCCAAATTCAGACGGAAAACCCTAGCAACGATGTCGTGTCGATGGGTGTGAGATTGACCCGGGAGGATTTCGCGAGTGATTTCGTCGCAGCTGGGATTGCACGTGTAGGTGATAAAGAGGTCCGGCCGGCCGTAAATGCGCACGTAGGTCAAGGCGTCTTGGGTCCTTTCACGCATATATCGCGGTCCTCCCGTGAAGGTGGAGGGTAGAATGCATGGCTTGCCGATGTTGCGAGGGTCATTTTCTTGTTGCAAACCGTCACGGAGATGAAGTAGGAGTCGGAGCGAAGTTTGGTCTGATTAAGTTTAATGTATAGCAGCCTTTCCGATTCCATTTTTGCGGCCATGTCGACGGCGAACTGGTTGAATAGCTGACGACAACGGGGCAATAAGTTGAACTCACCCTCCCTGACCATGAACCGGTATGAGTAGAACGCCCTGCAGGAAACCGTCTTTGATGCCGCAGTAGTTTGATTGGAGGGCTGCCGTAAAGGAATTCCGAAGTGGTAGCCGTCTTCCCCATAAGGGAAAAGCAATGGATACTGAAGCGCGTCATAAGATCTGTGAGTCTCGCTGATCCTGTGTAGGTTGTTACCACGGGAGGAGATGATTATGTCACGGCTGTTGTGTTGCTCTCCGTGTATAACTGCGGCAATTTCGTTGCACGCAGGTGCGTTGAAACGGCGTTCGTGCTCCCCGTGGGGTCGTTTATCAGCATCAATGACAACGGTGAAGTTTGGAGAAGGAGCACTGTCCAAGGCATATCTGAAGCTGCAGACGTAGCTGTTGATATCATGAAGCATGGTTTGGAGACGGAGAAGAATGTCTTTGCGGGGAACATAGCTTGTACCCGGTATTATTCCAAGGCGTGCATCAACCTGGTGGTTGTAGTCGGCAATGAAGTATATTTGGAGGAAAGAAGACTGCTGAATCTCGTCTGGCAGAAGTGACCCAATAAGATGGTAGACCTGTCCCTGCACTTTGAAAGTAGGCATCCAGCCTTCTCTGGGAGGAATTTTGGCCCCGAAAGAGGTCATTTGGAATGAGCAGTTGTACTTTCGAATTATTTCAAGGAATTGTGACGAATCGGGGGTTAAACCCGCCGCGAGATCCTTCAGTGGTTGAGGTGGTTCCCGTAGGGGTGGCAGGTCCACTTTGCCACCAGAGCAGCACAAACCAGGTGGCTCTCCGGGCCATTTCTTGGCTTTGCAAAACTGGCATACAATTGTCATTGACCCTATCTTGATGTCGTCACGCAAGGAGAAGTTAATTGTGGCGTCGTAGTTGAATGCTAGTGACAACCAGAAAGCGGGGGCAGGGGTACGTACACCACGAATGATATCCCGACGTTTGTTGATACTCTCTCAAGTCGAGTGCACCGTGCCTCAGCAGATTCAGATGCACGTGCGACAGCGGTAGCAGTGGCATCCCTTGAAAGCCTTTCAGCTCTCTCGCCTCAGCACCCTCTGAAGCCCTAGCAGAAGCAGTGTTAATGGCATGTCTGGATGTCCGAATAGTCCGTTGGTGTGGAGTTTCGGCAGATCGAGCCCTGGCTGTGTTTGCGGCGTTAGCAGCTTGGCGAGCTCTCCTCTGTTGAGGTGTTTCGGCAGTTTTGGCCATGGCTTTGTTTGCGGCGTCAGCATCTTGGCGAGTTCTCCTCTGCTGTGAGGTTTCGACAGATCGTGTCCTGGCAGTGCTAGTGGCGTTAGCCGCATTCCGAATGGCCCTTTGTTCGGGGTTCTCGCGAGCTCTGCGGATGGAAGCACAGTAAGAAGCCCGCATGTTTTGGCTGGACTGTTGCTCTTTCGTCAACCTCGAGCGGAGGGAAGATCTGTACGCTGCGACCCTTGCAAGTCGGGTAGAACGGTCGCTAGTAGTTTCAGATGCCTGAGCAGCGGCATAACGGGAAGCTGTTTGCGAGAGGCGCAAGGCGGTTTCCTCGTGGGTCTCGCGTGCCCTTCTAGCCCTAGCAGCCGATGCCTTGGCCGTCCGAGGGTTGAGGAGGGTCCTTCTCTCTTCTTGGGTGGCATTTTGGTGGATAGCAATGTGTTTGGCAAAGGTGTAATAAAAAGGAACACGTGGGGTAAGTATTTTGGTGGATAGCAATGTGTTTGGTAAAGGTGTAATAAAAAGGAGCTCGTGGGGTAAGTATCCGAAAATGTATAAAAATGTACAAAAACGGCCAAAAAGCTGGCAGCAATGTGAGTGACAACAACGAAAAAGTCAAAAGTGATCAAACTGAACAAACGAAAGGAAATTTTTTGATGCACACGACAAAAGTGGTTTATAATAAACCAAGAGTTTGCAAGTAGCGTCCGAGGACCGTTAGGGTACGTCAAAAATTGAAGGTAAAACGTTTGGGGTGGTAGTTATAAAGAAAGTTTAAACCCAAAAAGTATTCGAATAACTTGCGGCTGCAGCAGCTATTAGCAGAAGTGGCGGTGTTGGGGGTAAAGTCTCGAATGTAATTTCTTCCTGGTAGGAATTGGTTGGATCGAATTATCGATAGCTAAAAAGGTCAAGTTGCGTCCCCTAGACAGTCTGGTTTGTGTTTAATACACAAATTTGTTTGCTATGTGTGCCACATATGATTAAATAACCGATTTTTTCCAATAATGTATCCTATTGGAATAAAAAGGGCTATATAGCTCCTTGGAGCAGACATGATGCTCGTTGTGAAAAAAAAAAAAGATTCCTGCCAATTTGTGAAAGATATTGTCGAAAATATGTCATCTTGATTTGAACGCGATTTCCCAAAATGGCATGATTTTATCGATTGTTTCTGATGGTAAGGTATTGCATGGAAAACTAACGTCAGAATTGAGTTTCTTAGGGTAACATTAAGCTTCACCATGAGTTTGGTGAAAATCGATTGCAAGTTGTGAAAACTACCATAGATAATGCGTTGCATAAAAAAGGTTAGATTCTCGAGTTGCGTCCCCTAGACAGTCTGTGGTTCATGTTTATGATTCTCGACCCCATGTCGAATTTATCAATTTTTTTCAGAACTGGGGGAACTTTTCAAAATTTTCGCTTCGTTAGTTTTGAATTATGACATTGGGCTATGTGTGTGTCAAGTTTCATCAGAATCGGTTGAAAGCCGTGGTCAGGGTGAGGGTACGAGAAAACAGACACACAGAAGCACGCACAGACAAACTGCCGTTTATATATAGAGAGATGAAATCAAAAATAAGCAACAAGAATGACTCCGGTGATTTGGTACAATTGTTTCGCACTACAACATTTTATTAAGAGCTGTAAGTATTACAGCAGATTTAAGATGCTGAGTGCTCTTCAGCCAATTATATAGGTTTTCCAATAATATAAAAGATTTCTAATCAAGTAGTAACATTTTAGATAAAGATGTAGATTTAAATTTTAAGAACATATGAGGTTGTGGAGTTCAGTTGCTAACTGACCAAAACTCTGGTTGTATCTGACTGCTATAAGAATTTTTTTTTTTAGTATTAGGAATGAGGGTAAGGGAGGCTTCAGAATACCATAAAAGGAATTCAAGTTGGTTATAGAAATGAGGGTAAGGAAGGTTTCAGAATACCATAAAGAAATTCAAGTTGCCACTAACAAAAAGCCAATTAATCCTATGTGGTGAGAAGAAACTAGGTCAGTGTCAAAAGGTCATTAATTTCTTTTACAGAGAGTAGGGGAAAAAACCCTCAAAAAACTATCACTTATTTTTAGTAGGCATGGTATTTTATAACTGGGGAACAGCTTTAAATTTTAAAACTAGATTAGATTTAGGAAAAGTTCCAATTTCAAGATTATAGTGAAGTTATTCTAGTAATCTATGAAAGTTAATTTAAAGGCTAGTATAGTATATTTCTTATTATTATTATAATAAAAAGTTAAATTTTGAAAAATATAGGAATATTCATAATTTTTATTCAAAGTATTTAAACGTTCGAGTTGTGGAATGTATGCAAGATTATCCCAACTCCAGACGATTATTCAACAGATTTTTATTACTTCGATGCTTTAAAATTTCATAAGTTTCCACAGAACAAAGTTGACAACCTTCCCTACTATTTCTATAAGGTTTTGTCCTTCTAACTATATCCCATTTTAGGTTGAATCCTATATTATTTGTTTTTAGTTCCCAAATTTTGCTAGATAATGTAGTGCAACCTGCCTTATGTTTTAGTCTAAAAGAGGAAAAATGATTGTTAAGTCGTATTTTAAAATCCACCGAACATCCGAGATAAAGAAAGCTATTGTTAGAAGTTATTATCGTGCATTTATAAATAACGTTTTGGACAGAACAACCTTCTCTCTAAAATGTTACTACTTGATTTGAAATCTTTTATATTATTGGAAAACCTATATAATTGGCTGAAGAGCACTCAGCATCTTAAATCTGCTGTAATACTTACAGCTTTTAATAAAATGTTGTAGTGCGAAACAATTGTACCAAATCACCGGAGTCATTCTTGTTGCTTATTTTTTATTATAATCACCACGCAATTTTTTATGGGTAACACCATACAAAATTCTGGTGCATCAAAATTAAGTACCAAGTTCATTTGAATCTAAATTGATGCTGATCTTATATATATATATATGTATATAGGTTGGTACTCAGTCGCTTACGACGACGAGGTTTCCAGTTGATCAGATCAATGGAACAGCCTGCTTGTGAAATTAACGAGCAAGTGGCTGAGCACTCCGCAGTCACTTGTAGCCTTAATGTAG
>NC_043004.1:12567736-12588330 GCF_006345805.1 Octopus sinensis
TTGTTGTAACTCACCGTATTCTGAGTTCAAATCCCGTTATGTTTTTCTTGCCTCCCAGCGTTCAAAGGGTCATAAAACGAAAGCACCAATCCAATCCAATGGTCAGGTGAATTTGTCAGGGAATTTGACAAGATGCTCTCGTCTATTTTTGCGAGCCTAAATGTTCTATGTTCATATGCTGTGTATTTAATCCATCGGGTATCTAAAAACACAATCTGCTGCTTGGCTGCTTTTAGTGGAGTTTTTTTTCTGCTTGAAGTCTTCCAGCTTTCCAGTTTGAGGATATTATCTTCATTTCCATCTAGCAGAAGCCTGAAAATATAAAAAAATTAAAGAATTGTAGTTGCTCAGGGAGTCAATTCTTCACTCCCTGACTAAGTAGTTAAATGAAAAAAAAATATTGATAAGAAAGAGACAGCTAAGAGGTCCATATACGATTGCTCAATCTACAAGGCTTAGTAGCTATATTGCTATCAGATCTTACTCTACCGTAACCCTTTGTCTGTTCACAACGTTCTCATTTGTTTGGCCTAAACCTCCATGTAGGTCTTTAGACTTTTAGTTGCGTTCCGTTTCATGCGTTCTGAGTAATATCTTTTCTACAACAGACACAAAGCCTGAAATTATGTGGGAGGGCACTAGTCGATTACATAGATGACCCCAGTAAAATATTGCTACTTATCTTATCGACCCCGATAAGGATGTAAGCAAATGTCGATCTCAGAAAATGAAGAGAGATTAAATATCTCTTAGCATTTTGTCTAGCTTGTTCACGATTCTGTCCGCTCGCCACCTTCACGTCCTAGTAATGGAAAGCTTTCTTTTCGTAAGTCCCAAGTTACTTTGATGTTACAAAAAAAACCTGGGCACAGGAATGGCTGTGTGGTGAGAAGGTTGCTTCCCAACCACATGGTTCCGAGTTCAGTCCCATTACGTGGCACCTTGGGCAAGTGTCTTCTACTATAGCCTCGAGCCGACCAAAGCCTTGTGAGTGGATTTGGTAGACGGAAACTGAAAGAAGCCCGTAGTATATATGTACATATATATATATATGTATATATATATATATATATGTGTGTGTGTGTGTGTGTGTGTGTGTGTTTGTGTGTCTGTGTTTGTCCCCCCAACTTCGCTTGACAACGGATCTAGGTGTGTTTAGGTCCCCGTAACTTAGCGGTTCGACAAAAGCGACCGATAGAATAAGTACTAGGCTTACAAAGAATAAGTCCTGGAGATGATTTCTTCGACTAAAAGTACCTTTAAGGCGGTGCTCCAGCATGGCCACAGTCAAATGAAAGAAACCAGTATAAGAATAAAAGAGTACGTGTTTCATATATGATCTATACACGCCAGGGAAATATGACCTGTGTATTGCATATGATACACAAGACGGACAAAGGGTCAAAATCTATGAATATACTAAACGCACACCATTGAGTGAATTGTGGGCAAGGGTCGGTTCGCTCCGGAAGGCTCTCTAATGAGGGCCGTACCTTTTGGCCTGCAGTATAAAGCCTTTCCAGGTGTCGTGGGTGAAAGAAGCAAGCAAACTCAAAGGCAGCCCTACGAGGCACACACACTCTAGCTGTGCAGTTGACTGGATGGTGCATCCTCTGTCGGTTTCCACATTGATAGTTTAGTTGGTTGATCAACTAAGCTATTAATTCGGTAAATTAACGTGTAAGTGGCTGAACATTCCACAGATGCGTGTACCATTAATGTAACTCTCAAGTCGAATAAGCTTCGTATAATATTAACTTTAAATTTTGGCACAAAGCGAGCAATTTCAGGGGTAGAGGGTAAGTCGATTACATGAACCTCGAAAGAGGTTAACTGAAAACGTAAACTTGGACAAAATGCCGCTAAGCATTCTTACCCCGGAGCACAAACGATTCTGCCGGCTTGCTACTTTACAGCTTCGTATAACATTGGACAAAACTAGACCTTTGAATTACGACCACAATACACGTGACGAACTTCCACACATTTTCCATCTGTTCAATTTCACACACAACTCTTTAGTAAAAAAAGACCAGCAAGAAATGCTGCACCAGGAGGTCAAAACTTGAGCCTCGTTATTGTGTAACTCGCTGCTTAAGCACACGGCCATTTCTGCATCTATATAAGAAAAAAGAGACAGCTACGAAACCTTTGTACTGTTGCTTGATCTACAAGACGAAGTAGCTATCTCACCATAAAAATTCACACTACTTTCTGAACCCTTGGCCTGTTCACAATATTTTCCTAAGATTCTACTATACTCCCAGTTTCGTCGATCTAATTTCATACATAACTCTTTAGTAAAAGGGACCTGCCAGAATTCCGCGCAAAGGAATCGAAATTCAGGACTCATCCTTGTGTAGATCACTGCTTAAGCACTCGGCCACCTCTGCATTCATATAATTTGTTGTGGTAATAATGGAAAGAAAATGTTGCTGGTATGTGTTGGCTGCAATCTAATACATTGCACAAATACATGCGCAAAAAAGAAATGACACTACATCGATTACAACGACGAGGGATCCAGTTGGTCTAATTAAATCAATCAGCCTACTCGTGTAATTAAGATGCAAGTGGCTGAGTACTTCACAAATACTTTTAATCTTAATGTAGTTATCAGGGAGAGTTAACATGACACAGAATAGGACAATGCTGGTCCTTTGAATTACAGGTACTGCTCAATTTTGCCAGATGAGTGGGCTGGAGCAACATGAAATAAAGTGTCTTGCTGAAGGACACAACGCGCTGTAACGAATCGAACCCACGACCTTACGATTTTGATCAGAACACCGCTAACCACTTAGCCACGCGCCATCACACACATACACACATCTAACCTATGCAATACACAAGTAGGTACGATATAATAGAGATGAGCAATAACACACACAAACACACCAGACACACACACATATACACACACATGTGCACACATACACACACAAACACACACACATGCACTTTTACTAGAGTCGCACTACGAGTACGCAGACATTCATTAATCAGAAATCTAACACACATACACACACACACATAAACACATTCACACACATACACACATTTATCTAACAATTTAGTGACACGTAAGCATATAGGTTCAAATGATGCAACCACACCCACCCTCACACACACACACACACATATATAGGATGTTGTCTCTCTCTCTCACACACACTCACACATACATAAACCAAACAAGCACATACACGTCCCACTCAATCACCCGCACGCGTCTAGACATTTGCTGATATGGAGAGGCAATTAGACAATTCGAAGCTCGTTGAGAAATTCATACAAGCAGCAAAACGCATCGATATATCATATATATATATATATATATATATTACATGCATATATATATGTATATATATTATATATATATAACATATTTACGTATATATATATATATATATATATATATATATAGTATATATATATATATATATATATATATGCATATATATGTATATATAAAATATATATATACACATGTATATGGTGTATGTATATATATATATATATATATATATATATATAAATATATGTATATTTATAAGAAATAATTTACTTAGTAAAGAAATATATATACACACGCATATATGTTATACACATGTATAAATATATATTTATTAATATATATATATATATATATATATATAATATATATATATATATATCTATATATATATATATATATATTAACATATACATATAATATATATGAATATACATATGTATGTATCTGCATATTGATTCTACATCACACATGCAATCCTCGATGCATACTATCAAACTCATCTTGGTAATTAATGACAGAGCAGCACTTAAAAACTTAGAAAAACTCATTATACACTCAAACACATACAAAGGTTGATAATGCTGAAGCACATTCCACGAACACTAACATCACATATACACATATAAGTTAGCTAAAACTTATATACTCACATGGACACTCATATGTATATGTTTGAATATATATATATATATATATATATATATATATATATATATATATAATATATATATATACAAACACACATTCAGGTACACTTAAATGTAGACACTCGTTAGTTGGCAAACAGACATGTGAAGTGTTTGAGAAAGGTGTTGGTTTTAAAGAATGATGTTCGTTAATTGTTCCATTATTAATTTATTCCATCGTCCTGATGGTTAAATGATGTTTGTTCACATTTGCAGACATTTAGACACTGGGACGTCTCTTTCATTCACAGACGCTCACGTTATATGGATGCATATATTCACATATACTTACATGCATACACACACATATTTATATTTATATTTCTCTCACTCCCCACTCTCTCTCTTGCTATCTATATATACATATATTTATACGTATGTATATATGTATGCATATATGCATACGTATATTTATATATACTCTTTTTTACTCTTTACTCTTTTACTTGTTTCAGTCATTTGACTGCGGTCATGCAGGAGCTCCGCCTTTAGTCGAGCAAATCGACCCCGAGACTTATTCTTTGTACTTATTCTATCGGTCTCTTTTGCCGAACCGCTAAGTGACGGGGACGTAAACACACCAGCATCGGTTGTCAAGTAATGCTAAAGGGACAAACACAGACACACACATACATATATATATATATACACATATACGACAGGCTGCTTTCAGTTTCCATCTACCAAATCCACTTACAAAGTTTTGGTCGGCCCGAGGCTATAGCAGAAGACACTCGCGCAAGATGCCACGCGGTGGGACTGAACCCGGAACCATGTGATTGGTTAGCAAGCTACTTACCACACAGCCACTCCTGCACCTACATACGCGCACACACACACACACACACACACACACACACACACACACACACACACACACACACACACACACACACACACACATATATATATATATATGTATGTATAAATATGTATGTATACATGTATGTATGTATCTATGTAATATTTAAGGGGAGAATTCACAAAAAAAAAGCAAAAGACGAAAACACGTGGTGTAGAAAACAAACAGATGTATTAGTATAACGCTCGGGAAGTGAAAAAGTCTTTAACGTTTCGAGCCTACGCTCTTTTCACAGAAAGGAACGCTGAAAGAAACAAGAAGAGAAAATAAAGAATGTGCAGTAGCTAGCGTTCTATCATGGCGATGAGCGACGAATAGTTTCATGCAATGAAAACAGCTCAGGCAAAATTTTCTAACGCGCTTGGTGCCACCATATATGTATTCAAGGAGTTTTCAGAACGTTTATATGTTCTAGGATATTATGGATATCTCTTCACACACACACACACATATACATATAAATTCTGTCCGACTCTATTATTCGTTCTCTTCTTTCATTCTTTTCTTCTTTCTATCAGCCCTTTCACGTTCATTTCGTTCGTTCCACTCTTCGTTCTTTCATTCCCCCTCTCTAACATTTTCTGGCCTTCTCTTCGTGCTTATTTTCCCTCCCCTTCACTTCACTGTGTCCCTTTCATATTTTTCTCGCCCCTCCTTTTAATTCTTCTATCTATCGGCCTCTACCACTCTCTTCCCTTTCCACTTGACTGGAGTTCTGCCATGCCTGACATTTCTTTCTTGGTTCCACTACCATCTGCGTAACAGCTATATTCCCTGTGCATGTCTAAACGTACGTCCCTTCAGTAAGGCTTTTACTTCCACACTCGCCAGCTTAATTTAATTCGTCCTTAGTCGAAAGACCTCTGTTGTTATGTCCTGTTACTTGCAATTGTATTTGTGTAACATTCCTCTTTTATTTTCCGTCATTGTTTTCGTATATATTCGCTGATTTCTTCCAAGGAATCTAATGGTTTTAGCTTAATTTTCCTCGGGGCTGGTCAGATTGGAGCAATCTCGAGTAAAACCAGCCGAAATTGCAAAGATATTCGGAAACACGTCTGAGGATAGAAAACTCCGAATGACCCGTCCTTGTTTTCTTTTTATCGTCTATCAGGATGTATGTGTCCCTTTTTTGTATCACCTAACTGTTTTGTGATTTTCGCGTTCTTGTCCCATTTATGTTTATATATATATAATATATATATATATATATATATATATATATATATATATATACTATATTAAATCTCTGAACAAGATGTGAACTGTAGCAATACGAAATAGTAACATATAATTGGCAACCAAGTGTGGCGTCCCATGAGACAGTGCTACTGGCCAGTATATAAATGCATGCATACATACATACATAATACATACATACATACATACATACATACATACATACATACATACATACATACATACACACACAATATATATAGAGATAGATAGATAGATATATAGATAGATAGATAGATAGATAGATAGATAGATAGATATATACGCATGTGTATATATAAAAATATATATATACACGCAATCAAATTTATACTTGTATAAAAACATATATTATATATATATATATATATATTATAATATATAATATATTTATATATGTATATATTGTGTGAGTGTGTATATGTGCATAAGTTTGAAGAGACTCACATACACTCTCACAATCACACACACACAAATATATGTGCGCCGCGCGCGCACACACACACACCCACACACACACACACAGTAAAACCATACAACACAACAGCATTAGTATTAGCCAAGCCGGTTACATGGCCTGTTCCTTTCTCTTCAGTCATTGCCGAACCGTGTAATTCAGCCATGAAAATGTTAAAAGTAGCCTTTAGCCTCACAGACATGTTTTTCACTTCACATTCAGCTTTTAAATCTGCATATTTATGTCAGTTTGACTGCGGGAAACACTCTAGTCGAAGCAAATCTAAAGACAACTAAAACTTAAGTTAAATATCACGTGTATAAAATAGATTCAATCTTGCTTTTCACTGAATCTAGTGAATGTAGTCTCAAATAATCCATTTAATGGTGTATGTGTGTTAGGGAAATATCGATTTGAAGAAACCTTAAAGCCTCAAGATAACTGCGTGCCAGCTAATTAGCTAAGCATATTTTCTTATAGTTACAAGGTACATTATGTCATAAAGTGTTACTTCCAGGTAGAACAGTAGAGTTAAGCAGAAAGGAACGAAATAAAACGATGCTGAAAACAATATTTCTCTTACCTACACTGATTCGACAAAAACATATTGCGTACTCCATAACATTTTATTTCATAGCAATATTATGCACACACACACACACACACACACACACACATATATGTGTGCGTGTGTGTGAAGGCGCATGGCTCAGGGGTTAGAGCTTCGAGCTAACAATCGTGAGGTTGTGAGTTCGCTTCCCGGACCGGGCTGCGTGTTGTGTTCTTGAACAAGACACTTTATTTCGCGTTGCTCCAGTTCACTCAGCAGTAGAAATGAGTTGCAACGTCGCTGGTGCCAAGCTGTATCGGCCCATTTGCCTTTCCCTTGGATAACATCAGTGGTGTGGAGAGGCGAGGCCGGTAACCATGGGCGACTGCTGGCCTTCCACAAACACTTGTTTGTATATACATACATTGTGCCTCAGGGGTAACTTTCTAGGTGCAATCTCATGGTCATTCATAACTGAAGGGGATGTCCCCCGCCTCCTCTTCCTTCTCATGTATACATTTGGACGCATCCATGTATATACACAACACGAGCTGTTCGATAAGTCAGCGGATAAATTTGTGAGCGGGTAGTATAGCTTAACCGTAAAGCACCCAACCGAAGATTGGGGTGGGGGCAAGCATCCGAGTCCCATAGCTATTTGTTGACCCTGCCTTGTATTTCTGCTGTTCTAACAGCAATACTTCGTTCGACAAAATATGTTTTTGTTTGTATCGTACAATACACATTTCGACTCTTCTAATAAAAACAAATGTCAGTTTGTTTCTTTTTATTCATACATACACACGCTCATTTATATGCATACACACACTCACATATATACACGTACACATATATGTATATATATATATATATATATATATATATATATATATATATATATATATATATATATATAGTAATATACATTTCTAAATCTCTCAGAGAGATTTATACGGTAGTGATACGATAATGTAGTTATATGCTGTGAACTTAATGTGACAGTCCCATGAGAGGGAATAATACTACTGCTATTTGGCGCTAGGATACAGCACCGCTTCCTGTCGGTCTTGACACATTTCCTGTGTCCTTATGTTTACAAGGAGGAGATAAGCACCTCCACCTGTCTAAGCCAGCATCCAGAGCTAAATAGCAGTAGTACTATTCCCTCATGGGACTGCCACGTTAAGTTGACAGCATACAACTACTTTATATATATATATATATAAACCGGTCAAGTGAATAAACATCTTTAAAATTGCATTTTCAAACCTTCTTTCATATTTATTTCCACTCGTGCGATACCTTACAATTTCACTTTGCTTTATATATTATATATTTATATATATATATATATATTATATATATTATATATATATATAATATTTTATATATATATATATACACAGAGTGTTCGGACTAAACTTATCGCTTTGATGTATTGAACAATGAAGAGATTTGGAGAAGATAAAGATGGAAGATATAGTTGAGAAATGTTAGCTATGGGAGACTGGAAGTTACCTGGATATTGTGAAATAGAAACCTATATTACACTGATTCCAGTCGGCAGACAAGCTTTTGCCTGCTGCTCTCGCGTAGGTCTAAGCTTCCATACCCATCAGTGGGCAGCAGCAAAGCAGTTTTCAAAAATTCAACAATGAATACAACGTTCAATATAACAGTTTCCAACAACAAAATTTAACTCACAATATCATCACCGCAACTCTGAAAAAACCAACACTCAACTACCGTCTCGGCGAAAATATCTACCTCGTCTTTCTTATCTAATAAACCTAAAGCGGGAGGGGAATTTTTGTAATTTGTTCTGTGTGTCTGTTCTTTGTTGGCAGGGAGTGGGTAGGTTTTATGTCTACAGGAGAATGGTGGGACGAAGAGGAAGTGGGTGTTGCCAATATAAACATACACACACGCACACACACACACATATCTATGCTCATATATATAACAAAAGAGGCGGCGAGCTGGCAGAAACGTTAGCACGCCGGGCGAAATGCGTAGCCGTATTTCGTCTGTCGTTACGCTCCGAGTTCAAATTCCGCCGAGGTCGACTTTGCTTTTCATCCTTTCGGGGTCGATAAATTAAGTACCAGTTACGCACTGGGGTCGACGTAATCGACTTAATCCGTTTGTCTGTCCTTGTTTGTCCCCTCTGTGTTTAGCCCCTTGTGGGTAGTAAAGAAATATATATAACAAAAGAGGAGGTGTGTTACCATGCAGGAAAAAAGATATGCAAATGTGTTGTTGAAAATGCACGTAAATTTGGAAAACTTGTAAATTTTTAAAATACATTTATTTACATATATCCTAAACTAGCTTCAACAATATTTTTTGCTTATCAATGGTAAAAGTTTAAAATTAGGAATTAGAAAAAAACATCTTTAAACGTTTCAGTGTTGACAAATTTAAATGTTTCACTGTTGACAAATTAAAATATTCATAACATACAAATTTAGAAATGAATTAGGAGGACAGGTATAGGAATTTCAATGTTGACAAGTTTAAATGTCCATAGCAGTCAATAATATTAAAACTGCACATCAATTTATTTGAATGTATAAAGCTATGAACTTGTCAACATTGAAATTCCTGTACCTGTCCTCCTAATTTACAATTCTAAACTTGTCTGTTACGAACATTTTAATTTGTCAACATTGAAACTCTTAAAGATGTTTTTTCTAATTCATGATTTTAAACTTTTAATATTGATAAAAAAATATATTGTTGAATCTAGTTTGGCATATATGTAAATAAGTGTATTTTAAAAATTTACGTGCATTTTCAATAACGAATTTGCATATATATATATGTAGATATGCATATATATTTTATATATCTCTCTCCCTCTCTCTCTCTCTCTCTCTCTCTCTCTATATATATATTATATATATATATATATATATTCTCTTCTTGTTTTATTTATTTCCCTGTTTCAGTGACATGACTGCGGCCATGCCGGAGCACCACCTTGAAGGGTTTTTGTCGAACAATTCTACTTTTAAGTCTAGTGCTTATTCTATCGGTTTCTTCGCCGAAGAGCTAAGTTACGGGGACATAAACACTCCAACACCGGTTGTCAAGCGGTGATGGGGGACAAACACAGACACAAAGACACACACATACACACACACATTGCTCCGTCTTGGTTTTAAAATGTGTCTAGCCACCTTAATCATCATACACGCGCGTGCGCGCGCGCACGCGCACACACATGCACACATCAAAACATATCTTTTCTTTACGGTCCCGCACAATGATATTTGGACGGTTGTGTTTTAACTTGGTGGCTGTTTTAATTTGTATGTTCCACCAATATTCTTGTGATCCATTGGTCTCAATATAATCAATTTAGTCTGTAGGTATTTTCGCTTTTGTTATCCTGTTCCAGACTCTTCTGGCCACCATTCAAGCCTCATGGGAAAATTATATCCGGAAGAAACTCTCTCACAGTTGACAGTTTTGTGGTTCATGGCTTTAGTTTTGGTCTTGCAAAGCCTAAATTTGTTATCTGTCAACGTTTTCTGTATGTATGCTGTATGTATGTATGTATGTCATTGTTCAGTTCTATTTCAAGATTTCTTAGCAATAGAAAAAGGACCAGTTTCTAACCTAGATCCATTCATTGGAATTTCAACATCAACATCAGGGTATTTTTATGTATATATGTATGTATGTATGTGCGCGTGTGTGTGTGTGTGTGTTTTGGTTTATGTATGTATTCTCAGGCATATAGTTGCATATCTAGACATGCTCATATATATTTAAATGATAAACCTCTGGAAAGTTTTACATATTTTTACAGTTTTTACACATTTTTACAGTTCCAGTGATGGATTGGATCTGTAGCGTTCGAATTAGCTTTCTCCTTGTTTTGAGAGCCTAATTTCTCAAGATTGGCATTTAGGCAGTGTGTTACGTATCCCAGTACCCCAATAATTACAGGTATATACCTGAACTTGCCATATGGATAGAGTAACTGTAGATTTCTCAATAGTCCAGTGTAGATGTTCTATTTTTCAGTGATCTTCAGCTTTATGTTCACATCCGCTGGACAGCTAATTTCCACAACTGTACACAATTTCTCTTTTCAATCCCAAATCATGATATCAGGTCTGTTGTTCATACATTTTATTGAGACAATGAGACATTCCACCAGTACTCCTTTTTATATTGAGTGGCTATAACTTCTACCATAGTGTCGGTTCTCATTTATTTATCCCCGGGGTTATCCTTCCGACGAATTTTATTATAGACTGTCTTAACTACAACGAAACGTCTCATCGATAGATAATACCGTGATAACATTTTCGGACAACTGCTTATGATGTGGGTCATATCTTCGATCTATGTACGTACGTATGTATGTATGTATGTATGTATGTATGTATGTTGTATGTATGTATGTTGTATGTATGTATGTATGTATGTATGTATATATGTATGTATGTATGTATGTATGTATGTATGTATGTGTGTATGTATGTATGTATGTATGTATGTATGTATGTATGTATGTATGTGTGTGTGTGTATGTATGTATGTGTGTGTGTATGTATGTATGTATGTATGAACGTATCTGAGTTCAAACGTTATAAATATTTCGACTCAGAATAAATGAATACAAAGGAAGATACGACATCATAAATATTGAAGCAGCTGCTGTTTCTGGGCCATTAGTTGTCTTTGGGTTCCGTTTAGCTCCCACGTTTTGCAGAGCGAATGTAGCTTAATGCTAATAGACCATACTGCTCGGCTTAAGAACGGTTAAACTAATTTACATATAGCTATTAGTTTGGAAACTGCTGGCATTTCTCTTCACACCTTAGCTACAAGCTGCAGTCTTTAACACGGTTGGTACAAGTTATAATATGAATATTTTCGTTTTGAAATCGCTTTTAAATATCTCCGTTGCCGATTGTCGTTTTACGATAAACATTTTCACGAATCAAACAAATTCGTACGACTGACAATGACTCCACCTGTTTGTAAAAGCAACCAAGGCGTTAGTTGATTAATTATTTAAAAATGTATATATTACCTCTTAAGTTAAAGAAAACATTCACGTGCATCAAAGAAAATTAGCGGCAAGAAGAAAGGACGCTGGTAGCTTTGCCTCACACAATATCTCATTAGTGTTTCACGCAGACACCATATTGTTTTAGCGCCGTTTCCCAGTCGTCTCGAGCTGCAAACACCACTGGCTTCAAAAGCAATTAGTTGAAAAACAAATATAATTAGTAGATAACATTGCATTTTTTTGGAAATCCTTACTTGTTCTGAAAAAGAAGTTGCAGGACTGGTAAGAGCAGTGCAAAATTTATTTTTAGTTTTAATGTTGAAGTAAGAGTAAAAAGTATGTATGCGGAAGAATGATGAACTTTCTGGAAGTGGAGTGATAAGTACTCGCATATATACATACACGCATGCATACATACATATATATATATACATGCACATATATATTATATATTATATATATATATATGTATATATATATATATATATATATATATATATATATATATATATATATATATATATATATATATATATATATATATATATTCATATATACATAGACATTGATGCCCAAAGGGTGTCATGTAATGCTGAATAAGTGCTATAGATAGAGCATAGTTAAGTTCCAGGTTAGGTGTGATTATGCAAATAGGGGTTCAACGTTGGTGATGTCAGCGTGTGTATATAAAATTTTTTTTTTCGTGATGAGATTAAAAAAAACCAAGTCTGTGTAGATTTTAGAACCTTTACATAAAAGTTCTAAAATCTATACACCCTTGATTTTTTATCTCATTACGGAAAAAACAATTATATATGTATATTGTATGTATGTATGTATGTATGTATGTATATATAATATATATAATATATAATATATATATATATATACTCGATAGGTATAAATTACATATATACTCTATGCCGGTTTATGTATGTGTGTATATGTATACAGACATACATATACATACATATATATATACACACACACACGCACTCAAGTACATACTCACATACATAAAAGAAGATTATGGCTTCAACACAGACTAATTAATTAATGAATTTGTATTAAAAATACATATTTCGAGCTACAACAATACCAATGACACCTACAGCATCAGAATTGACGACGAAGACAACAAAAACAACAAGAGGAACAATAACAATGAACCAGATAGGAAATCTCGTGCGCAATACGTCTCGCTTTGCTAGAGATTGCTGGCTTGTCTAATAAGTCCACCTAAAAGCATACACCGTCATCTTAGATATACTCTCTTTTTAGTCTTTTACTTATTTTAGTCGTTTGACTGTGGCCATGCTGGAGCACCACCTTTAGTCGAACAAATCGACCCCCGGATTTATTCTTAGTAAGCTTAGTACTTATTCTATCGGTCTTTTTAGCCGAACCGCTAAGTTACGGGGACGTAAACACACCAGCATCGGTTGTCAAGCGATGTTGGGAGGACAAACTCAGACACACAAACATACACACACACACATACACTCATATATATATACATATATACGACGGGCTTCTTTCAGTTTCCGTCTACCAAATCCACTCACAAGGCTTTGGTCGGCCCGAGGCTATAGTAGAAGACACTTGCCCAAGGTGCCACATGGTGGGACTGAACCCGGAACGATGTGGTTCGTAATCAAGCTACTTACCACACAGCCACTCCTACGCCTATATATATAGTATGCCTGGAAAAAAATACACGGTTATAGTATCAGCAGCACCTTTGATTGATCATCATTGACAACGACATCAATACCATGAAGAAAAACAAGAATTTGTTTCCTACAAGCATCGATCTTCTAAATTTATTTCATTAAAATTTCACGTTGTCTTCCCTGTTTTCTACATATGATTGATAACATTTCTTTCTTGTCTTTGGATTTAAACAACAGAAACGTACATGTGCAAGCCTGAGGTGTCTTTAGATTGAACATGGTAACGAATGCGGTATGTAGTTCGGATGCGACGTAAATACACTTCTTTAAAAGAAATATAGCCAACGGAATTGTCTCAGCATAGGTCGGACATTCAGCTGTGCGAATCGAATCAACTTTTCCGCTTGCCAGCGTTGACAATTATTTAATTTGCAGTGCTTAATTATCAGTAATAAGAAGTACATACTACGTCTTAATTTAAAGAAAACATCCTGGACATATTGATAACACGCACCAAATAAAGATTCAGGACATCCATATACTGCAAGCCGACCTTCACTGGACGATATCTTAACTTCAATTCCCACCATCCATACAGTGTAAAGAGAGGGATTGCTCGGTACCTAAAACATCGAGCAAAGAATATAAGTAGCGATCGTGATACCCACCATGAAGAAATGATCAAGGTCAGTAACAATCTATTAAGCAACAACTACCCCAAAAAGATACTATCTACTCCAATTATGAAGAAAAGAGAGGATGAAACGAATAAGCCGTCTACGGTCTGTCAACCCTATGTGAAAGGCCTCTCCGAAAAGATACAAATTATATTCGGTTCATGTGACATCAGGACAGTATTCGAGCGTAATACAACACTTCGCAAAGATCTCCTTCTAGTAAAATCACCAATGGAAGAGAATATGACCAAAAACTGCATGTACTCCATCCTATGCAGCTGTGGTAAGTTATACAAAGGCGAAACATGCTGCTCCACTCAAAATTAGGGTAGAGGAACATCACAAAGCTGTGACACGAGGAGATATTGTTAAATCGGGTATAGCTGATTTATATAGAAAAATGGAGACCACCTCCCCCTGTGGGATGAAGTTAAAATAATAGACAGAGAACACCACTGGAAAATACGAAAACTAAAAGAAGCTGCACATATGCTAGGACACAACAACCTCCTAAGCAGACCGAGTGCATATATGAATAGCATATGGGAGCCGGTAATAAGGAAGGATAGGAGAATATTAGCCCTAAAATTCACTCCATAATTGCCCACGGGCATATGGCGTAGTGGTTAAGAGCGAGGGCTACTAACCCTAAGTTCCGAGTTCGATTCCAGGTAGTGACATAAATAATAATAATAAAAATAATAAAAATAATAATAATAATGCAATACCAGATAGTGGCTCTCATGGCTTCTGATCTTAACTGATTAGAAGTGTTATCATGTACATTGTTTTGTCTTGGTATAAAAGATGGGCTATAGCAAATATTCTGCTCAATACCACAGATTTGCTTGCCAGTTGTTTGGCCTTAACCAGTTGAGCATGTCCCTTAGTGGCTGACGATATGTGCATCTCTGATCACGAGCAGAAGTAGTGGGGGAGCATCATAACCATGTGTTGAAAGGAATTCTTAGAGGTTTGGATAATTCACCTTCGGAAACATGGGTGTTTCATTCAACATCCTTAAACAACCCTTATTCAGGGACCTTTTGAGCGGAATGGGCTACTCGAAAATTCTAACTGGGCCCCATCTGCAAGGTCATGTGCTGTTTATCTTGATATGAGATCACCATGTCGCACACATATGGTTGTGATGCATGTGCCTTGTGTACCCTTATCAGACGGGTAGTCCTGATGGGTATACTGGGCTTCGTATATTTTACCCCAGTGTCACTTTGATGGCATGCACTGCTCTCTCACTCAATAATAATAATAATAATAATGATGATGATAATAAAATCGAAAAAAACCTTAAGAATGAGAACCCAGGTTCGAAATTTCTCCAAGACACCTGATGAAGGCTGGAGGGTATATCAGCCGAAACGTTGTGTTAACAACAAACAAGATGAGGACAAGTATCCGTCAAATGTAAATAATGTAAATAATATCAGTAACAAGATCATTAGGAAAGTCCATGTTACTTTCGTTTTTGTGTTTTTTTATATTTGCGGTTTACTACACGGACTTTCTTGCCCCCCCCCCCCCCCCAAAAAAAAACTCTGGTTGGTTTGCGAGATTATCAGAGATAATCCAAGACGATCTCAATAATTTCAGTTACATTTTTTCAAATCAATTTGTCACATTCTGACGAATTAAGACCAGATAGTATGAATTTGTATTTCTCGACTCTCTGCACCCTGATTTTAAATCACTTGGAGGTCAGCTTCTCCTTTCATTCTTTCAGGGTCGATAAAAAAATGTACCAAATCAGAGTTGTACATTGATGGAGCACTAAGGACGTCGAACTGGATCCCTTGCGGTATTTAGTCCGGCCGCCACAACCCATCATCTCGAAGTCTTTAGCGCATAACGCAACAGGTCCCGTGTATGAAAACAATACTATTCCCCTCTCCTTCCAGCGAATATTTTTTTATTGTTGCAAAATTTATTGCAGCAAAGGGAATTTGATATAAGATCTATTGCAACAAATGAACGTGCTCCCGTAAATTAATGTAAATTACTTCCTCCGGCCATTGTACGAGGCAGTGATACAAGTGGTCTTGACTTCGTTACACTAAAATCAAGTGAGCTGGATGATTCTTTTCGTACACATTCGCGCGCATGTCAACAATTGTTTTGAAAGTGCATTAGTAACTAGTAATTTGAGAGCCATGCCGCTTTTAAGAAGTTCCCTTCGCAAATCCAGTCTGGATTCTTAGGCAGATAACATTTTCAATAGTTTTCTTTTTATTTTTGCGGTTTACTATACGGACTTTCTTGCCTCGAAAACTCTGGTTGGTTTGCGAGATTATCAGCGATAATCCAAGATCATCTCAGTAATTTCAATCGTTCTTTCTTGTGCAATTAATCAATTTGTCTCGTTCTGACGAATTAATCTTGTTAGTGAAATTGGACATACTACCGCAACTATATAGGAGCGTATCAGATGGACGACTTTATCATTAATTAAAGAGCTGCAGCCCTTTCTCTCTTTCTCTCAAACTCTCTCTCTCGCTCTCTCTCTCTCCTTCCCTCTCTATCTATCTCTATGTCTCGCTTTCTCTTTCTCTCTCTCTATCACACACACACACACACCGTGACTCTGATTCTGCCTGTGAATCATGTGTAGCATCCTCAGCCACTTACATGCCAATTCAATGAGTTGGTGGTTCAATTGATCGAACGAAGAATTCGGGATATGAGACATTTTGCCCCAGCCGTTTTGGCAGGGCTGTTATGGCGTTGCATATTTGGAGTTAATTATTCGACGCTGACTTATTTGACATTAGACGTTTTAATGTTTCTCTCGTTTTCACGTTTCTCCTGTCTTAAACCTTCTCTCATTCTCTCTATATGTCTCTGTGTTTCTATTTGTCTACCTATTTCTCCCTCTCTGGTTGTGTGTGGAAACATCTAGTTATGTTTGTATGTATAAAGTTACTCTATTTCACACTCTCTCTTTCTCTAACTATATGTGTATAATTCTCTACGCGCCTACGTATATTTGCACATAAGTACGTGCGTGTGTATGTGTATGTTAGGGTGTTAAGGTGATGCACTGTCACCGAAAGACGCAACCTGCCTACTCAGCCACGCCAGATCATCGACAACGAAACAGCCGCGCCAAGTCACCCAATTCCAGTCGAAATTATACTGTCAGCGTAAAACAGCTCGACGACACATTTTATAAAAGTCGTCAATATATAACCATGTAACCAGCAGCGAGATGGAAAGACACACTGGATATATTTTTCGAAATGTACTAAATATGAAGAACATGATATACATAAAACAGCGTGCAGTACTTCGGCATATATATATATATATATTATATAATATATATATCGCTCAGAGATTTAATATTGCCTATATACATACACACACACACACACACACATACATAGATACATAGGTACATATATATTACATATATATATAAACATATATATATATATTATATATATATATATATATATATATATATGCATATATATATATGTATGTATGTAAATATATATTATATATAATATATATATATATCACTCAG
Organism: Octopus sinensis; assembly: GCF_006345805.1. Taxonomy (NCBI): domain Eukaryota; kingdom Metazoa; phylum Mollusca; class Cephalopoda; order Octopoda; family Octopodidae; genus Octopus; species Octopus sinensis. The sequence goes on from NC_043004.1 coordinate 12,585,734, forward strand.
AGTCTTAATATTGCCTATATACATACACACACACACACATATATATATGGATAGATAGATAGATACATACATACAGACAGACAGACAGACATTCATACATACATATAGATACATGTATTTATATATACATATATATACACACATACACATACGCATACACACACACACATATATACATATATATATATAATGGTATAATGTATGTACGTACATATACGGAAGTATATAATACAGATTTATTACTGAAAACACTTTGGTGCTCTTTCTCCTAACAAACTCGAGAGATTGGTATTGTGCGAACTATAAAACAATGGACATAGTTTTATGCAGTAGATAACATTATAGAACAATAATAGCGAGAAGCCTGTTTTTATGAATTCATGTATGAAATAGATTGGACTATGCACACAATTTGAATACATGCATACATATGTAGACATATATACATATATACATACACAGATATATACATACATACATTATATATATTGAATGCATGTATGGATATATAAATAAGTGCATCAGTGTAAAAATGTTTGCATATATATGTAATGTAAATATATAATATATATTATATATATATATATATATATATATATTATATATATATATTATATATATATTATATATATATATATACATATATATATCCATACATACATACACACATACATACATGCATAGTGTGGTAAGTAGCTTGCTTACCAACCACATAAACCCGGGTTCAGTCCCACTGCGTGGCACCTTGGGCAAGTGTCTTATACCACAGCTTGTGAGTGGATTTGGTAGATGGAAACTGAAAGTAGCCCGTCGTGTATACACACACAACACACACACACACACACACACACACACACACACACACATATATATATATATATATATATATGTATATTTGCGTGTGTGTGTCTGTGTTTATCCCCCCATCATCACTTGACAACCGACGCTGGTGTGTTTACGTCACCGTAACTTAGCGGTTCGGTATAAGCGACCGATAAAATAAGCACTAAGCTCTCAAAGAATAAGTCCTGGGGTCAATTTGTTCGACTAAAGGCGGTGATCCAGCATGGCCGCAGTCAAATGACTGAAACAAGTAAAAGAATTAAAGAATGAAAAAGAAATACATATATACGTACATGCATACACACACACACACACACACATATATATATACACACACACACACCGCACACACGCACACACGCACACGCACACACACACGCACACAGACATACATATATGCATACGTATACAGACAAAACATTAACTTGACTATTTTCTTCCTGAATTGAAATTTTGTGTGTGTATATGTGTGTGTGTGCGTGTGTTTGTGTGCGTGTGTGTGTGTGTGAATCAGAAAGAGAGAGTGACTGAGAGGGAGAGAGAGAAAGAGAGAGTACGTATGTGCTCTCAGACACACACACACACACACACACACACATACGCAAACACTGCTACGAGATTTTTCTTCTTGCTCGTGTTTTTTTTCGGTAAAATTCGCCAATATTTATACTAGAACGTCCCTTAAAAGCTCTCTAAGGAACCCTTATTTCGCATCTGTTATCTATTTCCCTGCCCCACCCCACCTTTGACCTTTGCCACCTTTTTAGTTTTCGTTTAAATCCCAGGCCTCGGGCATATATAAATAAACCAACTTACCTGTATTCCGCCTAACAAAAATATTCAAGCAATAATTACCTGCAGATTGCTTTCGCTCTCTCGGTCATTATATGTGCGTGTGTGTTTGGGGGGGGGGAGCACTAAACGTGTGTGTGTGTGTGTGTGACTGTGTCTCTGTGTGTATGTGTGATACATGGGCGCGAGTGTGTGTGGCTGTGTGTGTGTGTGCGTGTATGAGGGGGTCGTATGTGTGCGTGCGTGTGCGTGTATCTGTGTGTGTGCGTGTATGTGTGTGTGCGCGTGTGTGTGTGCGTGTGTATGTGTGGGTGTGTATGTGTATGTAGGTGGGTGGGGTGGGTGTATGTGTGTGTATGCGTGTGTGAGGGGGCGTATGTGTGCGTGCATGTGCGTGCCTGTGCGTGTATGTGTGTGTACGTGTATGTGTGTGTGTGCGTGCGAGTGTGTATGTGTGTGTGTATGTGGGTGGGTGGGTGTGGCTGATGTGTGCGTATGCGTGTGTGTAGGATGTATGTGCGTGTGTGTTTTGGAAATATGTATAAATACGCCCGTGGTAGCGGTTGATGTAGGGTGGGGCTAAGCAACCTATTTTCTAACCACATAGTTCTGGTTTCAGTCCTGGTGGGGGCTACTTGGGTAAGTGCCTTCTACCACTGCTTCGCACGGAGCAAAGCTTTGTAAGTGAATTCGGTAGGAAGAAACAGAAAGAAGCCCATTGTGTGTATTTGCGTGTGTGCTTGTGTGTGTGTATTTGTGTGTGTATGTGTGCTTGTGTGTGTGTTTGTGTGTGCGCGCGTGTGCTTGTGTGTGCATGTTTGTGCGTGTTCGTGTGTGTGTGTTTATGTGTGTGCTTATGTATGTGTGTGCGTGTGTTTGTGTGTTTGTGTCGTGTGTGTGTTTGTGTGTGTTTCTTCCACTTGGTCCCCCACCGCCACCACCTCTCAACAACCGTCGACGAC
>NC_043004.1:12588430-12590930 GCF_006345805.1 Octopus sinensis
TCAAACGGTTCTAACATTTGCGCAATTGGATTGATCTCAACAAGTTTGATGTTATTTCAAATGACGATCTGAATTCATATTTATTGATACGTCCAAAATGTATTGGGGATATTTTTTTTTTTGTTTCAGTCAACTGACTGCGGTCATGCTGGAGCACCGCCTTTAGTCGAACAAATCGACCTCAAAACTTATTCTTCGTAATCCTAGTACTTATTCTATCGGTCTCTTTGCCAAACCCCTAGGTTACGGGGACGTAAAGACACCAGCATCGGTTGTCCAGCGATGTCAGGGGAACAAATACAGACACACAAACACACACAAATATATACATATATGTATACGACCGGCTTCTTTCTTATCTCCCCTTCTTTCTACATCTCCTGTCAACTCCTTTTTTCCTAACCAGTCGCCATGCTTGATCGCAAAATCCACAACTTTTTTTTTATTCTCTCGCTATTTATTTTCTCTTATACCTTTCTGTTGACGAGCGTAGGCTCGAACTGTAAAATCCACTCATAAGGTTTTGGTCGGCCCAAGGCTCTAGTAGAAGGCACTTGCTCAAAGTGTCACGCCGTGGGACTGAACCCAGAACCATGTGGTTGGAAAGCAAGCTTCTTACCACCACCACGCCTGCGCCTATATATATCGAATTTGAAGTGCGCTGTCTTGACTGGCATCTTGGCGTGCACGCACACACACACATACACACACACACACACACACACACAACACACACACACGCACATGTATATATTTCGAGTTTTTTTTTTACTCTTGTCAATGGGATGCGACTAAGAGAGGCAATTCTGAACAAAATTATAAAGTAATAGCTTTACGTAAAATTCAGTCAACAACGTTGCCTGATTTACGCTGGTATACATGAGTGTTTATGTGTGTGTATATACACTCACACATACACACCCATCACCCTTCTTCACGCCACCGATGTTATCCAAGGAAAGAGCAAAAGGCCGATACAGCATGGCACCAGTGACGTCACAAATCATTTCTACATCTGATTTGTTTACAGTGATGAAATGAATGTGCTGAGCATTAGCTTGCTTCCTCCCTCAAATCGCGGTTGTCTGAACAAATGCTTGGTGTACCACGCGCCAGGCGTCGAAGTGATCGCAGCGCAACGCGAGATGAAGTGCTTTGCGGAAGATCACAACGCACCATCCAGTCAAGGAATTGAAACCACGATGTCGTGATCGTGAATGCAACACTCTAACCACCAGGCCATCGCTTTGTCGAATGAGGTATCTGCAAGATATGGTCTGTGGAAAACGTCTATTCCCTATGGCTGCCAATATCAAGATCCTTCATTGAATATTGAGCTTTTCTGATTCTAACAGTTGGGGGCATGTTGGGTGCAATTAAGCAATTTCTGTTTTAGTTTGAAGTCATCATTGTCTTCCAAAATATATTCAATCCACGTTTGAGATTCTGCTGTGAAAGAAATTGCTGCCTTTGTGAGAATATCAGTGGTGCCAAAAGTCTTTTTTTTTTTGTTTTCTTTTTTTTTTGCAATAGTGGTGGTGATGTTGGTGGGAGAGCTGAAGCCGATGCTGTTGTCGATGATATTGCAATTTTGTCGAATGTTTCCATTTCGACGACGCAGATGTTGGCGATGGTGTTAGCGGTGATACAGATGGTATTAGCGGATATAGTGGTGATGGAGATGCTGGCTGTAATGGGGATGGTGCAGGATGTAGTTGACTTGTTGTTGTTTACGGAAGTCTCGTTAATGCTGGGTTGTTACTGTTGTTAGTCATATTGCTATCCTTCTCGCGCTGATGTTGTTGTTTATCTTAATTTTTTTTTTCCATGTTCGCTCTCATTATCGTTCGCGTTTATGACGGAGATAACGACGGTGATAGTGGTAGCGATGGTTTTAATTTATAGGACAGGCTGGCTTTTCGATAGCAGCAAAAAAAAAACCTTGTAGTTCTTAGTAATTTTTTGGCTCCTTAGGTACTATGTTCAGATAGCACCTAGGTCAACGTTGATTTACATCACTCTGGGTTTCATTGATAATACCGCTATTGCCAAGTCTTGGACGATTATTTAACTGTCAACAAACCCAGAACTAGACACCTTTAATTCACTCTAAACTTGTCTACAATTTCGTTCTGGTAACCTTTGTCACGACAAAAGTATCAAATATTTTTGGCCCTAGTCGCTTCATTTTGAGAACAACGGTTTGCCCTGTTACAAACATAAACGAACTACTTATTGGTGTATGCATATATACCATACATACATACATACATACATACATACATATATATGTGCATGTGCATTTATATATATACATATATATACACACTAGCGTAGATAAGGGAGGCGTAGGGAGGACATCTTTGGTTCTGCCGTAGGCAATATGTGCCTTTTTGTGGAGTCCGGGGGTGGTACACACGCTAGCTACTCTAGCGAGTGTGCAAATGTATAAATGTGTGTGTTTGTGTATGTGTGTATCATATATATATATATATATAAT
>NC_043004.1:12593430-12610930 GCF_006345805.1 Octopus sinensis
ATTACAGAAGTACAGTTACAGAACACATGCGTAGCCGTATTTTGTTACAGTTGTATAAGTAGTAAGATCAAATACCGAGGTTTACTCTATCTCTCATCCCTCCCGGGTCGGTAGACCAAAGAACTAACCAAATACCGGATCGATATGATCGATGTTTCTCTCTCTCTCTCTAAAATATCAATTTTTCTTAATATTTTCGACAGTATGGAAAGTGGGCGATTGATTGGCAGAATCGTTAGCCCACCGGCATTTCTTCCCGATTCATCACGTTTAAATTCCGCAGATGTCAAGCTTGCTTTTCATCCATTTTGGGTCGATCAAATAAGAAGTAACCGTGTACTGGTGTCGATGTAATCGATTTAACATTTTCCCCACAATTTCAGGACTTGTGCCTGCATTAGAAAGAAGAATCATTCAAGGCAGCGAGCAACGTGGAGCTTTAAGTGTTTTCGCTCAATAAACACTCACAATGCCCGATTTGGGAATCGAAACCGCGAGTCTGCTGGGCCATTGCTCTGTAACAAAACTGGACCATTGCGCCTCCACATTAAGATAATGTAATCCTTGAGGATAGTCTGTTCAAATAAAAGCTGGCAGAATCGTTAGGACGTCGAGCAAAATGCTTAGCGGTATTTCATCGGTCAGCACGTTATGGGTTCAAGTTCCACTGAGGTCGACTTTGCCCTTCATCCTTACGGGGATCGATAAATTAAGTACCAGTCGAACTGTGGGTCGACATAATCGACTAGCACCCACCCCCAAATTCCTGGCCTTCTACCAAAATTTGAAATTATTATTATTATCATTGTTTGGAGTCGATCTGGCAAAATGCTTAGCAGTATTTCGTCTCTCTTTACATTATGAGTTCAAATTCCATCTAGGTCGACTTTCTCATTCATCCTTTCGGGGGTCGATAAAATAAAGTACCAGTTGAGCATTAGGAACGATGTAATCGGGAAATTTCTGACCATGTACAAAAATTTGAAATTACTACTACTACTACTACTACTACTACTACTACTACTACTACCACCACTACCACCACCACCACCACCATCATCATTATCATTATTATTAAGGCGGCGATCTGGCATAATCGTTAGCACGCTGGACGAAATACTTAATGGTATATCGTCCGTCTCCACGTTCTGAATTTAATACCGGCCGAGATTTGACTTCGAATTTCATCCTCTCGAAGTACCCATTGAGCACAGGGATCGATGTAATCGAATAGTCACCCTCACCCCCACCACCTTCCCGCAAATTTCAGGCCTTGTGCCTATTGTAGTAGAAACGTTTAGTAATATTATTCTTAGTTTTTAAAAAATCGACACGACTATCATCATGGAAAACGCCTTCAACCAAACCATCGTCATCATTTTTCTGCAGCATCATCATCATCATCTTGTGTGCGTTTTCTTTTCTTTCCGAAGTTTTATCCTCTCTGCGCACACTCTTTCTCTCTCTCTCTCTTTCTCTCTCGGCCCTACACAACCCAATCCTTGGCGCTAAAATGCTCAGCAACGTCAGACATATCCCAACATTACTTGAAGATAGAGGTGCTAATCCTGTAATTTACACTGGAATCCTTCGGGGGGAGAATATTTACCCCCCCACCCCCACCCTCTCAACATTTCTTCCACCGACCCGACACATCCACCACAGATGTATTAAAAAAAAAACACAAAGGAAACTAAAAGTAAGAAGGAACTATTTACCAATTCCTTAAGGAGAACAGTTATTCTCATCATACTGAGACTTGGCAATGTTTTGTAATATAATCAGAATCGCCTTGGTGCCAACCTACACATGCATATATATGTATATATATATATATATGTATGTGTGTGTGTGTGTGATTGTGTGTGTGTGTTTGTTTGTGTGTGCGTATGTGTGTGTGTATGTATGTGTGTGTGTATATACATATATATATATAGATATGTATGTATATATGTGTGTGTATATATGTGTGTGTGTCTGTATACACACATATATATATATGTACTTCCCTATATATATATATATACATATATACATACACATATATACATGCTAATATATATGCATGCACACATGGTATACATATATGTACATTATTTATTATATAAATATACATATATATATATATATATATATTTATATATATGTATGCGTGTGTGTATGTACATACATATTTATATATATATGCAAATATATATATATATATCAAAATGGATATATATTTTTTTCTTTATATGTATATTTATGTATATGTATAAACATACAGAAATCCTCAAGCACATGCATACGCATAGAGTCGTGTGTGCACCAGCATGCATGCATGTCTTTTAGCAGTATTGTATATACGTTTGCTCCGGTTCATGTGTGAGTGTATATAAGAGAGAGAGGGGAAGAAAGAGAAAGAGCGAGAGAGTTTGCATATGTATGTATATATATATATATATATATGTTTGTATGTATGTATGTATGTATGTATGTATGTATGTATGTATGTATGTATGTGTATGTATGTATGCATGCATGCATGCATGTATGCATGTATGTATGTATATGTTGTATGTATGCATGTATGTATGTAGTATGTATGTATGTATGTATGTATGTATATATTATGTTGTATGCATGCATGATGCATGTATGTATGTATGTATGTATGTATGTATGTATGTATGTATGCTGCATGATGCATGCATGCATGTATGTATGTATGTAGTATGTATGTATGTATGTATGTATGTATGCATGCATGCATGCATGTATGTATGTATGTATGTATGTATGTATGTATGTAGTATGCATGCATGCATGCATGCATGCATGTATGTATGTATGTATGTATGTATGTAGGTATGTATGTATGTATGTATGTATAGATGTATGTATGTATGTATGTATGTATGTATGTATGTATGTATGTATGTATATATGTATGTATGTATGTGTGTATGTATTATGTATGTATGTATGTATGTATGTATGTATGTATGTATGTATATATATATGTATGTATGTATGTATGTATGTATGTATGTATGTATGTATATGTATGTATGTATGTATGTATATGAATATATACGCATATGAATGCCTCACGCTCTTTTTTTAATACATAAATATATAAACGCGTACATTCACAGTTACACACACACACATGCGCACACACACATACATGCAAACACACACAAACAAATATATATATATGTATTGGAGTGTGTGGTTGTATGTAAACATATATACACACATAGACGTACATACACATATGTAAGCATACATTTACTTATGTATGCATCTACACACACATGTGTGTGTGTGTGTGGATGGGAACATATATCCCTGTGCATACTCACCTATGTGTATATATGTGTATATAAATGGACATACGTTCGTATTTTATATTCAACTCGCGCTCATACCAACATTAATCGCTTGCACACATACATACATAAACACATACATACATCCTTTCATACTTGCATATATGTACACATACACACAGGCACATACCTATACTTGTGTGTACGTGTCTTTGTGTGCATATGTATATATATATATATATATATATATCAGTTAAACCCTTGGAGACACATATATCTAAAGCATTACTTTCTTTGAATAAAAAGTACGACTGATTGTCGCCCCTCTCCCGCTTCATCCATCTTATAAATAATAAACTACTGAAGGATTTAAGCAACGTTAGAAATGTTAGCGATATTTTCAGAGATTTTCTGTTCCGTTCAAAACACTTCTAATTCATATCTATATTGCACAGGGGAAGATGGAGAACGATTGCTTTGACGTCAGGATTTTCAAGCCGATTGCGAAGATTACAATGAATTTAAACGCTAAATAATACCCTAGTCAGCAGGTTTGTTCATATAAACTTTAAAGTAGTACAAATTACATTATGTTATCGTTATTGGAAAGAATAATAAATTTTTTCTAATTTTGACACAAGACCAGAAATTTGAGGGAGTGATCTAATCGATTACATCAACCCCAGTGCTCAGCTAGTACTTATTTTATCGACCCCGAAATGATGAAAGGCAAAGGTGACCTTGACGGTATTTCACCTCAGAACATATAACCAGAAAATATGACGCTAAGCATTTTTGTCCAACGTGGTACAGATTCTGCCGGTTCACCACCCGTATTGAAAATTATAATAATTCTTTCCACTGTAGCCCCAAAGCCAGAATCTTTGGAAGAGTCAAACCAAGTGTTCAAGTGGTACTTATTTTATCGGCCCCGAAAGAATGAAAGGCAAAGGTGACCTTTGTGGTATTTGATCTCAAAACATATATAACCAGAAAAAATGACGCTTAGCATTTTTGTCTGACGCGGTAAAAATTCTGCCGGTTCACCACCCGTATTGAAAATTATAATAATTCATTCTACTATTGCCCCAAAGCCTGAAACTTTGGAAGAGTCGAATCCAATATTCGGATGGTATTTATTTTATAGATTCCCGAAAAGACGAAAAGCAAATTTGATCTCGGTGGAATTTGAACTCAGAACGTAGGGAGCCGGAATTTGAAAATAATCCTTTCTACTATAGGCACAAGCACTGAAATTTAGGGGGACAAGTTAAAGCTGATTATATTGCCCCCATTACTCAACTGGTACTTACTTTATCGATCCCGAAAGGACGAAAGGCGAAGTCGAACTCGCATGAATCTGAACTCCGAACGTAGAGAGTCGGAATTTGAAAATAATAATAATAATAATAATAATAATAATAATAATAATAATAATAATAATAATAATAATAATAATAATAATAATATAATAATAATAATAATAAATGCCCTGATGCAGTACCAGACAGTGGCTATCATGGCTTCTAATCTTAACTGATTGGAAGTGTTATCATGTACATTGTTTTGTCTGGGTATATAAAGATGGGCTACAGCAAATTTTCTGCTCAATACCACAGATTTACTTGTCAGTTGTTTGACCTTAACCGGTTGACCATATGTCCCTTAGTGGCTGACGATATGTGCATCTCTGATCACAAGCAGAAATTATGGGGGAGCATCATAACCATGTGTTGGGAGGAATTCTTTAGGGTTTGAATAATTCACCTTTGGAAACATGGCGGTTCGTTCAACATTCTTAAACAGTCCTTATTCAGAGACATGTTGAGCGGAATGAGTTACTCGACGAGAAGAAAATTCTAACTGGGCCCCACCTGCAAGGTTTATGTGCTGCTTATCTTGATATGAGATCACCATGTTGCGCACATATGGTTGTCATGCATGTGCCTAGTGTACTCTTATCAGACGGGTAGTCATGATGGGTATACTGGGATTCGTGTATTTTACCCCAGTGTCACTTTGATGGCATGCATTGCTCTCTCACTCAAATAATAATAATAATAATAATAATAATAATAATAATAGTAATAATAATAATAATAATAATAATAATAATAATAATAATAATAAAAGTTACACGCACCTATCGACACTCATTCATTCACTTATTCATATTTTCGCCTGCATGAAGAACTTTAAATTCCAAGTCATATTTTTATCATTTAACCGGAAGGAAACAACGCTTATAAAAGAGTTTTATTCGTTCAGTACCTCCATTACTCTGGCAGGAAGTGAAGAAGACATCCTCAAACTGAGAACCTGGCTAACCAAGTACCAGATGGTGTTGCTGGTAAATGATGTGTTGTATCAAACATCCCCAAAATCTTTGGACGTCCAAGAAATAGAAAGAAATTATTAAAAATGTAGGTCATTATTTAATGTTTTTTCCTTTCCTTTTAAAAGTGTTTGGTGTATCTTGAGGTAGATTTGGCTGCTGCTTCTAGCAATTCATTTAACAATATGTAGTGGTTTCCTATTCGTTTCATGTAACTTCTATAAAATAGCGTACTGCAGCTGTCTCATACTAAATGCTTCCTTTATGAGCTACTTAGGGAACCTCAAGAAGCTAACAGGAGGATCGCTTACATTATCACTTGGAATATCAGAAATATTTCAAAGAAAATCTTATATCATAGAATAACTTTCTATATTAATGAACAGCGAAATTTCTACAAGGTAAATAATTTGGTATCACTATCTGGTCGACATAAAATGTAGTCAGTTATGTATATTAATCTGCCACATTAATTTAATTGTAAATATTTACTTAATCGATGAGAAAACGACGAAAAACACTGTGAGACTGTCAGTTTGAGTTTTCATATGAGAAATAACGATAACACTGATTCGTTAATGTAATTATTTTAGCCCCCTAAGCTATGCAAAATAAAGGTTACTAAATTTGGCACGGCACAAAATTCTATTTTAAAATTGAAAGCTTGGGTAAAAGGTACAGTAGTTAAAGTTATTTTTAAACACAGCAAACTGCATAACTGGCAAATATTGATAATTTAAATTAATATCTCTTTACTTTGTAGTCGCACCCCAACAGGCTGTTATAGGTACTAAAAGACTACATTAAAAGAATTAGAAGACACTATAGGCAATTTGCGTCGCTGAAACCCTATTTAGTAAAGAGTAAGTATTAAAATGTGGAGGTACATGGCCTAGTGGTTAGAGCAGTGAACTCGAGGGATTCCGGGTTCGAAACCAAGACCAGGTGATGTGTGTATTTATGAGCGAAACACCTAAGCTCCACGCGGTTCCGACAGAAGGTAATGGCGAACTTCTGCTGACTCTATCGCCACAACTTTCTCTCACTCTTTCCTCCTGCATCTTGCAGCTCACCTGGGGCCAACCGGCGTCCCGTCCAGGTGGGGAACCTATACGCCAAGGAAACCGGGAAACCGTCCCTTATGAGCCAGGCGTGGCTCGAAAAGGAACAAACAAAACAAAAAACAAGTATTAAAATAATGTTAGTTTCTCGATAAAGAGAATTACAAAAATGTTTTGTTTTTTTTTGGAAGAAATTCTACCGTTTTTGAATTGCCAATATCAATTGAGCATTTTTATTTTCATTTATTTCCTTGTTGCTTTAGATCACTTATTCACTAATAGAAATTTGTTTCAAGTTTTATACATGAATTATCTGATGGCTAATTAGTGCATATTTCATCGAGGAACATGTGAAGTTAAACATAAACTGTTTCAGTTCGATTACGGGCTGCAGTAACTACTAACAGAAATCTAACGTTATTCACGTAACATAAGAGCTCGAATAATTACCGTAATAAAAGACCTGATCTTTTCACCAAATGCAGACATATTGACAAGTTCTGCTTTTCTAATTTCGATGAAATAATGAAACCCGATTAACATATAACATTTTATTTGTGATCATTCCAGTCGATAACATTACCGCAGAACACACTGGTTACTTTTCTCAAATTTTTACAAGCCACACGTTCAGAAATACACGAGGCAAGGCTATCGACAGAAATAAATATCTTACACAGCATAACTGAATATTAATTCATAAACTCCATTTATTAATTTCCGTCTTTTTCCCATATATCTGTTCAGATCTCTTGAGAGTTTCATACCGCTCAAAATATGATATTACTATATATCCGGATACTGATCTTCTATCTATCTATCTATCTATCTATCATGTTTGTGCATGTGTGTGTTTATATATATATATATATATATATTATATATATATATATATATATATATATATATTATATATATATATACATATATATATATATATATGAATATGTATATGTCTATGTATATGTATGTATGTATATATGTATACATAGTGAGCGTATGTATATGAGTATATGTATATGTGTCTGTGCATGCATGTGTACATGTAAATACGTATTCTACAACCTTCCTGCCGGATATCCTCCTCAACTGACATTTCACTTTGCCGATACCATGATGGATATTGACAACAAACTTCAACGCATAACGAAAGCTTAAACAAAACTGCTATTCGAAAAATGTTTCACTCAAGTCACATCTATTTGCAAAATGCTGTATTTGGCTTGAAAATTAAAATCATGGGCAGCCGATAATACATTATATACATATGTGTGCATGTACGTACGTATTTGTATAAATCTGTGTGTGTGTGTGTATGTGTGTGTGTGTGTACGTGTCTGTGCGCGCATTTTAGTGCGTGTATGAATATAGGTATGGATATGTATTCTGCGTGTATATATGAAAGTGCATAACTGAGAATGTTGACAAACGGGAAAACACTGTACCTTCGAAATACATTTATCACTTATTAATACGAAGAGTTGAAATTAATGCATGCGAGGTTTCACAGCTTATCATCACTCCTTCATAGTCAACCTTTCAGCACATCCTCATATTGTGAATTTACACAAATATATATATATATGTATATATATATATATATATATTACTCTTTTACTTGTTTCAGTCATTTGTCTGTAGCCATGCTGGAGCACCGCCTTTAGTCGAGCAAATCGACCTCAGGACTTATTCTTTGAAAACCTAGTACTTATTCTATTGGTCTCTTTTGCCGAACCGCTAAGTTACGGGGATGTAAACACACCAGCATCGGTTGTCAAGCGATGTTGGGCGTACAAACACAGACACACAAGCATACACACACACATACACACATATATACAACGGGCTTCTTTCAGTTTCCGTCTACCAAATCACAAGGCTTTGGTGGGCCCGAGGCTTTAGTAGAAGACACTTGCCCAAGGTGCCACGCAGTGGGACTGAATCCGGAACCATGTGGCTGGTAAGCAAGCTACTTACCACACAGACACTGCTACGCCTATATATATATATATATATATATATATAATATATATATATATATATATATGACGGTATTAACAGTTTATCGGATGCTGTTATACACAGCTGGTCCCAATGCGCTTCGTATTATTTTAGCTTTCGATTGATGCCACACCACTGGCTATGCGAGTAGACCAACAGTTCCTGTGAAGGAGACATCAGAGTTATGCATTTACTGTTGAACAGACTGAAGCAAGGTGAAATGAAGTATTTTGCTCAAGAGCACAATGCACATCCGGTCTGGCAATCGAAGGCATGATCGCGTGGTCGTGAGTGCAGCGTGTACCCACAATGCCACGCGGAAGCAAGTTGGTTTTGGTATACATGAATTCGTTTGAGCAGAGATTTTACGTGGTGCTCTGTAAAGAAGGTTAATTTGTGTGTCTGTTGAAGATTGGATTGGGAGCGAAGTTATGCAACCTTTTGGCGGAAGAAATGGGTCTCCTGGCCGTACGTAATTGTATTTTGCAAACGGTCATTATCATTGGCCAGAACAAACGTTAAGAGATGCGCACGCGTGTGTGTATGTGTGCGAATAAGTTTGTGTGTATGATTGGACTTGACCTTAAGTTTGTTTGTTAGTAAAGAATATCAGAATTGTTATGTTTATGGGTACATAGTGATGAATGCCTCCAGTACAGAATTGAGTAGTCTGAATATTTGCATCGATAATCACATGGCAGCAAGTTCATTACCACTGCGTGGTACTATCGGCAAGAATCTTCTACACCAGCCCCGTGCAGTTCAAAGCCTTGTGAGCAGTGGTGTACTGGGTCTAAAAATATTGGTTGCACGGAGACTAAGGGGGCCCACCCGCAACTACAATGCTATCGTTTAATTTTTCTTTTCCTTTTCTTTTTGTTAAAAGTATTCTTTTCAACTATCTACAAACACAGCCAGGTTGAAATAATTAATGCATTCTTCCAGGATGAATAAAAAAAAAATTCAAACTTGAGGGAATGGGCCCTATAGATACTAACATGGGCATCCATATATGGATGCTAATGGTGCAGGGCCCCACTTGCCATCGGGCAAGCTGTCAACCTGGCCAGTCTGCCACTGTTTGTAAGGGAATTTGGGGGACGACGAAACCTGAAGTAAACCCGTCGTGTGTGTATAATTATATTTATGTCTATATATATACATTATAAGTTTATATATATGCGCTTGACAACCGGTGTTGGTATGTTTATATCCTAGTAACATAGCAGTTCGGCAAAATGAAACTCATAGAATAAGGACCAGGCTTAACAAATATCTTCTGTATATATACATATATATATATATATGATCTCTTAAGCACCACCAGCTCAAATATTGTCTCCTCTGTCTTCCCTCCTTGGGATCTTTCCTTCTCCTTGTTTCCGACGAAGAGCTCCGCTCGAAACGTTAAACCCTCCTTCCCTTCTTTCCTGAGCGTCAATAATACTTTAATTGTTCCACGTCCTGCGCTGCTGTGTATTTTTCCCTTTTTTTCTGTGTTTTCTTGTTTGGATTAACTATATATATATATATATATATATATATATATATATATATATATATATATATGCACGCACACACACACTTGTATACAACCATAGACATACATATATGGTATGCGTGTGTTTTTTTTTGTGTCTACATGCATGTATATGTCCCTGCGCACAGAATATAACATGCATGAGTATTTATTTTATAGATGATATATTTGCGTGTGTCTGTGTAATAGAAAAGGAAGAAACATGATCGAGCGAAAAAAGAAAAGTTAGAGCGAGCAGATTTGATATAATGATTTTGTCAATAACCAACAAGTCAAAAATTCCAGTTATATCGAAAAACGCTTTTCGTGTTGGCCCACAGGATCATGGAAATTTTCAAGGAATTTCTGACATGTTTAGCAGTAAGAATCGCTGCCAAACGCTTCAGGCATTCTTTATAACTTGTACGATTGTTAAAAATGGCTTCTTCAATGTGCTGCACGCAATCTTTTCCTCATGCAGTCCTTTTTTTCCACCCCCCTTTTTTTTTCTCCTTCCTCAACTTTTTTATATTTATTTCGTTTTTAGTTCATCTCACGCATTTTAAAATACCACAAATTGATTTCGTTAATATTATTGTTTCGTTTTCTTTCCGTATTCTCTCTCTCTCTCTCTCTCTCTCTCTCTCTCTCTCTCTCTCTCTCTCTCTCTATCTCTCTCTCCCTTTTTAAACAATTTATTTCCCATTTTTGGACGTGTTTTTCTTAATTCGCGACTGCAGCTGTTGTTTTTACTTAAAAGTGTTTGTGTTTGCATTTGCGATGGCGATGGTGGTGGTGATGCTTGTGGTGGTGGTGGTTGTGGTGGTAGAAGTTATGAATGTAGTTATGGTGTTGTTGTTGGAGGTAAAGGAAATTGTTCAATGGAATCTCATTCTGTTACTGCAGATGATTCTACTGCTGCCGGTAAACGACGCTTCTGGTATTGTTGATAAAGCTTGTAACGGCGGTGGTGGTGGTGGTGGTGGTGTTGGTGGTGGTGGTGGTGATGGTGATTGCGTTGAGAGTGGTTGTAATGATAGTTAATTGAAGATGTTTAGGTGACTGACCTAAACCAACTCGAGCTGCTATCGCAGTGGAATAGCATCCAAAAGGAACAGAATATAAATGCCGTTTAATAGACACACGGAATGATGGTTGTTTGCTCCCCAACGACGTTCGAAAGCATTCAACTGTAACCTTGTAACTGTGATTACAAGACAAATATTCCCTTGAAGCGTATGACATGATGGAACATAAGTTTCTTTCGTCTTAAATATCTGTCAGAAAATCGCAGTTAAACTCAATGGCTGTAAGATATAATAATCTGTCTTATATTTCCCTTAGAGCAGCAGGACAGCTGTTATATATTGTAGATATGTAATGGTTTGAATCGCTGAAGGATAGTTAATGCTATATAATTGCTAATGCGTTCGTCTGGAGTTCCTAGAGAATGTCTGATATAATAATACTACATAACAAAATAAAGAGAAATGCTAAGATTTCAACTAGCGATAAACCAGCCTAATATAACCATTATTGGCTAATAAAGATATTATTGGCATAAGACAGTTTTTAGTACTTTTCTTATTTTTATACAAACCAGTCAGTATTTCTTGAGTTATAATTCTTTAATTGTTATATTACTAGTGTAACCTAAGATGACCGTGTAGCGCAACTGGGAGAGTGCAGGGGAAATATCGTTTGTTATTTACTTATTGCTTGCGAGTTAAAGATCTGGAGGTGAAGGCGATATTGAATTTTTATGTCTTGAGACTATAGAAAGTGATGGTAATATTGAGTCCAGTGTAAGGCGGCGAACTGGCAGAAACGATAGCACGCCGGACGAAATGCTTCGCGGTATTTCGTCTGCCGCTACGTTCTGAGTTCAAATTCCGCCGAGGTCGACATTGCCTTTCAGCCTTTCGGGGTCGATTAAATAAGTACCAGTTACACATTGGGGTCGATATAATCGACTTCATCTGTTTGTCTTCTCTGTGTTAAGCTTCTTGTGGGTAGTAAGGAAATGGGTATTTCGTCAACCGTTACGTTCTGAGTTCAAATTCCGCCGAGGTCGACTTTCCCTTTCATCTTTTCGGGGTCGATTAAATAAGTACCAGTTACGCACTGGAGTCGATATAATCGAATTCATCCGTTTGTCTGTCCTTGTTTGTCCTCTCTGTGTTTAGCCCCTTGTGGGTAGTAAAGAAATAGGTATTTCTTGTGTCTTTACGTTCTGAGTTCAAATTCGGCCGAGGTCGACTTTGCCTTTTATCCTTTCGGGGTCGATAAATTAAGTGCCAGTTGCGTAGTGGGGTCGATGTAATCGACTGGCCCTCCTCTCCCCCAAAATTTCAGGCTTTGTGCCTAGAGAGGAAAATAATATTAAGCTTGAGCTGTCAGAGTCGTTAGCATACTGGGAAAAATGTATAGCGATGTTTCGTGCGACTTTACGTTCTGAGTTCAAATTCCGACAAGGTAGACTTTGCATTTTGCCCTTTCGAGGTTGATAAAATAAATATCAGTTGAACACTGGGGTCGATGTAATCGACTCACACCCTCCCCCGAAATTGCTGGCTTTGTGCAAAAATTTGAAAGCAATATATTTGGTTGATTTCTGGCGGCGGGATCGCAGCATCGTTAGTACGCCAGAAAAATGCTTAGCGGCATTTTGTCCATCTTCACGATCTGAGCTCAAATTCCGCCAACGGCAACTTTGCCATATTCCCTTCCGGGGTCGATGAAATAAATATTAGTTGAACATTAAGGTCGATGTAATCGAAATTGATGGAATTGTGCCAAAGTTGAAATTAATATATTAGGTTTGATTCAATAAAAAATATACTGTCACCCGACTTCAACCCTTAACATGCGTCACACGTTGTACAGAACAGATACTTTCCCAGCGTCCATGCATCATATCTGATACACACTCCGAAGTTTTTCTTCAACCACCAGAGTAACTTGGGTTTCATTACTCAGACCATATGAAATAAAGGCTAACTAAATATGCCTGGACATTAAGGACAAAGTTATGAAAATGCTCTGGACGAGGAAAAGGTTAAGAAAGCGTTGCCTGGTGTAAATGTTAGAAATCATTGTTATGGTGATGATGATGATGATGATGATAATTGATTGGCAAAATTGTTTGAGCTTCGTGCATAATACCTAGTGGTATATACTTTCGCCTTTATATTTTGTGCGTTTGAATCCAACCAAAGTTGACATCAACATACATTTTTCAAAAAGTGATACAATGAGAATTCTAATTCGTGAGATGCTATATGACACCAATATGTCATTAGTTATCTCATTCTTTCATTTCCTCATTATTTCTCTATCGCATTCTCTCACTTTCTATGTCTGTCATAACTACCAACAATTTCTTGTTGTTTGCATGTATTCTTATGTGGATATATGTTATTCTTTGTTGTGATAGCATTCACATATGTGGACTTCTATATTTTTATCCGTATTGCCTCCAAAATTGCCTTAAAAGTACAGTGCCAGATAAAATCTTCTCCCTTGTCAATACAGCATATCGTAAACAATGTTGCTCAATATTATTTCAATTGTCATCTAAGTTTAGTACATTTACTTCTAAAATCAATGTTGAAATTTTTAGCAAGTAGCAAGAAATTCAACAAAGATTTATGAAAGAAATGACAAGATATTATTACCGACAGAGCAGATGTTTATGACTGACACTGTACCACAAAAATGAGCCGTGGAATTCCCATGGGTACTGATAATTTAATGTAATTTAGTAAGACAACATAATTACATATAAGCATACATCCAAGCATAAATATACACTCATACAAACACACATACACACAGTCCCGCACACATTCACACACGCACACACATTTGCAAATATATATATATATATATAGATATAGAAATAAATATTGATAGACAAATATTTATATTATGTATATATATGTATCTACGTATTATATATGTATATATATGTGTGTGTGAATATATATAAATATATATATGCATACACACACACACACAAACACACACACACACACACATACACACACACACACACACAGAATAGTTATAAGTTGCGTTATTTATATTCTTAATGCTTATATGAACATTGGATTGAAAAGTAATCAATATTGAACATAAAAATAGAAAACAGGCAAAAATGGAGGCTTGGAAGCATATAGCACCATCCTGTACATTGAATACTTACCAGAGAATACGTGGTCAAAATACGAAACTGGTTCCTCTCATTTTCTGTTGTTGTTATTTATTTATTTATTTATCTATCTATATATCTATTTATTCATTTTGCTTGGCCGTAGCTGTACAAAATCAACATCTCCTAAGATCTTCTGTGAAAAGGGAAGAACACCGTCTGTAACCAGTAGTTGTTGTTCAGTGTCTCCTGTAGTTTCCTTCTCCGTATTTCGACCTCCACGGAGCAAAAATCTTTTGCTTAAAGCAGTTAGTGTTTCAGCTCTGCGTCGTCAGTTTCGTGTTTTATTTTGTTTACGATAGGAACTGTACCAGTATAGCACTGTGATGTTTGCTTCTCCTGATTATCAACCACCCGGATTGTTCCACAATAGGTAACGAATTTTAAATTGCCACCGTCTCCACCAAGATCCTCTTGTCTTACACTGCCCCAAGTATTGTGATGAGGCTCTGGAAAGATCTATAGCAGGGATTGTTTCTTTACCGCCTCCTTAAGAATTTATATTATGAAAATAAGTCCGTAGTCTTTCCTTCGGTCGATGGAGACGACACTGTTTCATACATCAACAATAGATTTTTCCAGGTTTTATAGAAGGCACAAAGAAGCCCCACCTCATTTATGACAAAACATGTGTATGGTACCCATCGATTTAATTGTTCCTGTGTGCATTTTCCTCTCATAATAATAATACTTCACTGAAATCCAACCAGTTTCCTTTCAGATATCATCAACAAAAAAGAATAAGCGACTCAATACACTCGGCAGCAGTATTAGAGGAAGAGAGGTAGTATTAGTGGGAGAGAGACAGTTTTAGAGAATGAGAGAGAGGAGGAGAAGGGGGAAGAGAGAGAGAGAGAGAGAGAGAGAGAGAGAGAGAGAGTGAGTTAGCTCGCAATATAGAGATAAGAAAAAGGTAGCGAGCAGGCAGAATCGTTAGCATGCCGGGCCAATTAGCGGCATTTCGTCCGTTTTTTTTCAATAAAATAGGTACCAGTTGAACACTGGAGCCGATGTAATTGCTTCAGCCCCTCTCCGGAAATTGCGGGCATTGTGCCAAAATTTGAAACCAATATAGATATGAAAATCAGTCAGTGTATTCAAAATCAGAATGATGGACAAATATGAAACCGTCTGGTATGTTGTTTGATTATATTTTCTGGAAACTTGACAAAATGATAGGCCTGAAGCATTCAGAAGAAATTAACATAATCAAATACGTTCTATAATCCAGGCAGATTCTTACCATGTTCCTCAAAGACAAAGAATCACCTCTGCTGTTGCAATGTTTCAAACAGTACCTCATACACACACACACATTCACACACACACACACATATATATATATATATATACACTCACACACACACATATATATATATATACATACACACACACATACACATACACACATATATGTAATAAGACTGGCTTATTTGCAATTTTACAACCGAAAGGCAGAAATATATACTTCACTAAGGTGATTGAGGTCACTAATCAGCACCAGTATTGCTGGAAATGAGAGTTAAAACGACTCATAGCTACAAAAAGCAATCATATCTCAATGACTGACAAGCATGCTTCCATTGTCAGTCCTTAAGATAAGGTGCTTCTTATGCCTATTAGCTGTATTAACTCTTATTTTTAGCAATACTGGTACTGACTAGGCACCCGGTCACTTTAGTAACGTACCTCGTGTGTACCGTTGGTGATTTTTTTCCTCTGTCTTCTCTTCTCTGGATCTTTCCTTCTCCTAAGTTTCCGACGAAGAGCTCCGCTCGAAACGTTAAACCCTCCTTCTTTCCTTCTTTCCTGAGCGTCCAATAATACTATATTTGTTCCACGTCCACGCGTTGTTGTGTTTTTTTTGTGCTTTCTTGTTTGGATTAACTTTATATGTATATATATATATATATATATATATGTATATTGTAAGTCACCTAGTTATAACATCTAGTATTAATAATTAAGTACTTATTAAGTACTAAGTACTAACACGACCAAGTGTTTCATCTTTTGCAAACGTTCAAATCGCCTTCAAATTTTTCCCCGCTTTCTTCTTTGCCATTCTTTGTTACTACTGTTCCTAGTGAAATACATCGGTACTTCACCATAAAATAATGTCTTTGCAAAGTCATCATTGACGGCCAACGAAAAGAATTCTGTCAATGTTCTAATATGTCGTTCATTGACAGCCACATGTATCCTCATTATATCTGAGCAATATTCTTTGTTCACCTGGTTGATGAACTTGCAGTTTCACTATTGCAGGGGCTTTTCATGAAATGAAAATCCTAAAATGGATGCATCTGCTTCGGATGGTCCAATATACTTGGTCATTGCTTTTCCGCGTGTACTTCATGACGTACTTACCTCACTGAGGCAACGATTTCAACGTTGCAGTGACATTTGAATGCTCTTAAGAGGTTTTCATTATCGGGTACAATCCATTTGTTGTTTGTTTGTCCATTCTTATGAGATTCAACTATTCCCATTGCAACTGATCTTCATCTATAAAGAAATAATCTCTCTATCTTTTGTTCTGCAATTTGATTAAGATGATAAAAAGTAATATTTTAATATAAATAAAATAGTAATTTTCCCTTTTAAGAATAAAAAAACTCAATACCTGTGATTCAAAAAATATCTCTTAAATATATAGGGAAAATTTGTTCCAGACTGAGCACATAAATGCGAAAAAAGGTCGAAAAAATAGTACTCGAATACCAGAGGTACAGTAATATGCTTTATTGAAAAACATCAGAAATATCACAAAAACTGTTACTCAGAGTTTCACATTCCCGTTCGTCGGACAGCTTTGTTAAGATTCTAAACAAAGCTGACCGACGTAACGGGAACGTGAAACAGATTTTGTGATATTCTTGCTGCTTTTCAATAAAGTGTATATATATATATATATATATATATATATATATATAATTTTTTTTTTATTTTGAGGTTATAAGCTATTCACAAAAATATTTGGTGAAGAGAATGTCATACACGTTTAGGGAAGAAGTTTTCCTATAGTGTGTATTTCTATGTAAGCGCTTTCAATGT
>NC_043004.1:12615930-12620930 GCF_006345805.1 Octopus sinensis
ATATATATATAGTAATATATATATATATAGATTAGTGTAGATTTACACAAAGAGGCGAGCCTTAACAGGTAGCCTAACATACTAGAAGAACAGTCCAAACCACAGTTAAGAGCAATTCCGAAGGGAATGAAAAATAAAAATATTTACCATGTTTTACAACCGGACCTCAGGTTTCGAACTTTAATTAGCAAATAAAATAATTTACAAGGCGAATTTCTCATCAGCGGATACGCCAAAACATTAATATATAAATAGAGACCAAATAACACATGTCTCATCTTATATACTATCATTTTTCAAATCCTCCGCGCAAGCGCTAATTCATTGGCAAGAATAAAAATCCGATTAAACTTCAGAAATTGCTAAAGTTATTTCTGAAAATTCCATATGAAAAATATGTCCTTTGACTTTGTATACATACTAGACCACTGGTGGAAAAAATTTCTATAATTTTCCTACCTTATATTAATTTTAAGAAATATGTCCCACTGCCTCCACGCTCTCTCTCTCTTATCTCCCTACGTGACCAGTATTCATCCAAGCCTGACATTTCTTTCTTGGTTCGGCCGCCGCCGCCGCAACGTCTGTATTCCTCCCTGTGCCTGTGAAATCATGTATCCTTGCCGTAAGGGATACAATCTGCCACACACGCCAGCTTAATTTAATTCGTCCTTAGTCGAAGACACCTGTGTTTGTCCTGTTATTTGTATTTGTGTAACATTCTCTGTTGTTTTCCGTCCTTGTTTCAATATCGCTGCTTTCTTCCAGGAATCTAAAGTTCTTAGCTTAGTCTTTTCCTTGGGGCTGGCTAGATTGGAGCAATCTCGAGTATAACCAGCCGAAATTGCAATAATCTGGGACTCGACTGAGGAAAGAAAACTCCGAATGACCCGTCCTTGTTTTCTTTGTATCGCCAAACTGGATGTTTTGCTGTCCCTTTTTTGTATCATCTTGCTGTCTGGATGTTTTGTGTTCTTGTCCCATTTTGTATATAATATATATATTATATATATATATATATATATATATATATATATATATATATATAGATTAGTGTAGATTTAAACACAAAGAGGCGAGCCTTAACAGGTAGCCTAACATACTAGAAAGAACAGTCCAAACCACGTTAAGAGCAATTCCGAAGGGAATGAAAAATAAAAATATTTACCATGTTTTACAACCGGACCTCAGGTTTCGAACTTTAATTAGCAAATAAAATAATTTACAAGGCGAATTTCTCATCAGCGGATACGCCAAAACATTAATATATAAATTAGAGACCAAATAACACATGTCTCATTCTTATATACTATCATTTTTCAAATCCTCCGCGCAAGCGCTAATTCAATTGGCAGGAAATAAAAATTCCGATTAAACTTCAGAAATTGCTAAAGTTATTTCTGAAAATTTCCATATGAAAAATATGTCCTTTGACTTTGTATACATACTAGACCACTGGTGGAAAAAATTTCTATAATTTTTCCTACCTTATATTAATTTTAAGAAATATGTCCCACTGCCTCCACCGCTCTCTCTCTCTTATCTCCCTACGTGACCAGTATTCATCCAAGCCTGACATTTCTTTCTTGGTTCGGCCGCCGCCGTGCAACGTCTGTATTCCTCCCTGTGCCTGTGAAATCATGTATCCTTGCCGTAAGGGATACAATCTGCCACACACGCCAGCTTAATTTAATTCGTCCTTAGTCGAAAGACACCTGTTGTTATGTCCTGTTATTTGTATTTGTGTAACATTCTCTGTTTTTTTCCGTCCTTGTTTCAATATCGCTGCTTTCTTCCAAGGAATCTAAAGTTCTTAGCTTAGTCTTTCCTTGGGGCTGGCTAGATTGGAGCAATCTCGAGTATAACCAGCCGAAATTGCAAAGATAATCTGGGACTCGACTGAGGAAAGAAAACTCCGAATGACCCGTCCTTGTTTTCTTTGTATCGCCAAACTGGATGTTTTGCTGTCCCTTTTTTGTATCATCTTGCTGTCTGGATGTTTTGTGTTCTTGTCCCATTTTGTATATATATATATATATATATATATATATATTGTACGATGTAACTAAGATAATATTTTATCGAATGCAGAGTTGCCGTTAGAACAGCAGAAAAACCGGGCAAGTTACCTATACAAGACGGAAAAATTTGTTAACAACCAGCTAGCCATAGCTGTTCTGCTGTTCTAAAGGCAACTTTGTCTTCGGAAAAATATAATCTTATTTACAATATTTACATTGGATGGGTAGGGGTCCTCAACTTGTTTGTTGTTATCACAACGTTTCGGCTGATGTACTCTCCAGCCTTCATAAGGTGTCACGGTGAAAGTTTGAAATTCCACCAGGACACCTGATAAAGGCCAAAGAATACATCAAACGAAATGTTATGATAACAATAATCAAGTTGAGGATATCTAACCGTCCAATGTAAATATTATAATTCTTTATCTCTAAAATATAGAACTTAATCTTATTTGTATCTTACGAAACACATTTCGTCGATTGTAATAAGAAAATAAAGAAAACAAATGTGTTTACATTTATGTGCGTGTGTGTGTATTTGTATATATATATTGGCCTGCTCACTTATCCAGCGGGGTGGCGTCATTCGAAGGCTAAAACAACGCGAACGCATTGTGACCAGCGATGTGTAACAATATCTGATGGTCTGGTCGGTCACGTGATCACGTGATATATATATATATATATATATATTATATATAATATATAGATATATATATATATATATATATATATATATATATACAATTGCAGCGTGGAAAGTGTTTGTAAGCCATTTAACAAACACAACAAAAGCCGTTCGATTCACTTCAACATTTAAGTTTAATTTGTCAAAATATTTTCGTCGCTATAAAACCGCGAACTGTTCACTGACAAAAATCCGTGCTGCATCACGAACAGGTCGCGGTCTTATAGCGACGAAAATATTTTGACAAATTAAACTTAAATGTTGAAGTGAATCGAACGGCTTTTGTGTGGTTACTTAAATGGCTTACAAACACCTTCCACGCTGCAATTGTTTTCGTTCCAGCACACGATCTCAGATCAAATCATTGGTTTGCAAGTACACTTCGTAATAATATATATATATATATATATATATATATATATATATATATATATATATGTGTGTGTGTTGTGTGTTGTTGTGTGTGTGTGTGTGTGTGTGTGTGTGTATGTATGTGTGGTATATATATATATATATATATATATAATTATGCAAGCACAAATCGTTTGAACGAACAAACATACATTAGAAAAGGCTAAATACAAAAGCCTTTCAAATCAAATTAACCACCATAGAAACAAAAGCTTGCTTGCATTCTCTTTTGAGAATCAAAATATGAACGCGATAATAGAACCTTCAATTGTTTGATTAGGCATGTGAGGTCAAAAATAATAGTTGCAGTGTAAATCTGGAATATCGAAGTAATAATAAAATATACAAACACAAACTCTATAAGACCCTTTCTATCAGTGACAAATATAGCAAATAACAGGTGGAGCCATTATGTCAAGCATCTCCAGAAAGATACTGGCATTCAAAGGTTACGCATTGTCTTTCTCCGTTCATCAGCAGCGCTGCGTGGCCAGAACAAGAAAAAAGGTACAATTCATATTTAAAGCAATCCATCGGTTCATTTAACATCATCGTTTCTTTTCATTTTGTGCTTTCAGCAAAGTTTTTTTCTTTTGCCAACATTCGGGGCAGGCCTTCTATTTGAGCTGTTCTTATACGGAGGTACTTTTATTTTACAATCTGTGATTGCAACTCGTCCTCATGACACAAAGGTGATTTTAATAAATCAAGAATTTTAGTTCTATGGTATTTGAAATAATTACTTCTATTTCTCTCGTGTGTGCCATCTTTTTCTCTCTCTCCCTCTTCTCTCTCTGTCTCTCTTTCTCCGAATATATATATATGTGTGTAAAAGGCTGGATCATATATATATATATATATATATATATATATATATATATATATATATATATATATATATATATATATATATAATCCAGTAATCCTTTCAGACGGGAATTTGTCTTTCTGAACGAAGGACCCTGAAATGACTTATATATAATGAATTGTGATTATGTGTATCATAAAAAAATATATATAAGTCTAAACAATTTGTTGGCCTTTTACGGTTTTTATAGTTCTTTATATAATATCATGTTATGTTATATATATATTCATAGTATTTATGTAATATTGTAACATAAATAAATTATTGGATTGTCAATAGAATATCTCTATATTCAATTTATCTTTATATATATATATATATAATCTTGCACAACAATTATATAAACGTAATATATATATATATATATATATATATATATAATATATATATAATATATAATATATGAAGGCGCGCTAGCAAAACGCTGCTCCTCTAAATGGAACCTTACTTACTTGTCATTGTGGTTTTGTGGCACAAAGCAAAGCAGGCCTCGCAGTCTACTGACGAAAACACACAGTAGATGCCATAAGCACTCAGGCAAACTGGGTCCCCAACTTGTTCCATTTGCCAAAAGTTTTGCAAGGCCCAACAGACACTAAACTCTGACGGTAAATATTTTCAGGTGTAACCTTGGTCAGGGGATGGAGTGTCTATTTCCATTGGATGATAATCATTGTAGTGTTCATTAGATATGATTTACAGAGAATCAACTTTTCATCCACTGTGATGATACTACCCAAGAAACGTTCGCTGTATCGTCTACACTTCAGTGACGAGCAAAGGGAAACTCCTTGATAAAGCAGAGAAGAAGCCAGATTATGAGGGCCCAATGAGCAGGTTATAACATTTTTCCTAGTTCATGAATGTATTTTATGATCGAAGTCTGGCTTCAATTAAATGGTTTTCCCAATTCTCGTGCTGCTGGCTTCCGATTTTTCTCAGCTACGGTTTTAAAATAGAATCTGGACGTCTAGGCTTGCCATCCAGATCGAGCGTAGTCTCAAACAGGAAA